>NW_016818390.1:331133-340652 GCF_001698545.2 Rhinopithecus bieti
CTGGGTCAATGAAAAAAAAAATAAAAAAAGAAAGTACACAAACACATACCCATGCAGTTTTACTTGCATACACTTTTCTGGACAGATACATAATATCTACAAAATAATGAGATATTATTAGGAAGGGCAGCAGGGGGATCTGAAAGGGAAAAGAGATTACTTTTCATATAGAAAACTTCATAGGTAAATAATTCTCAAATATTAAACACATTTTTCTGTGGTAAAGGAAAGCACTGGTTAAGAGAGCAGACTTTGACATTAGATAGCCCTGCGTTTGTGTTTGGTTTTGCTGCTTACTAAGCCTTGGGCAATTACTAAACTCTCTAAGCCTCAATTTCCTCTCTGTAAAATAAAGAGAAAAATGGTGATCACCTACAGAGCTGTAAGTATTAAATAAATTAAAACATGTAACACAGAGATGTCATAGATTGATCACTTAATTAATGCCATATTTTTATTGCTAATAGTAAGAGTGATAGTTCAAGAAAGTTGGGTGTAAAGTGTCTTTGGCTTCCAATGATAGATGTTGTCAAGATATTTTTGCAATAGCTTCTGGTCTAGATCAGAGCTTTTTATCAATGGTGCTGTGATGAGCTAATGTGTCACAGTCATTGTTTGTGTTCTGAATAATCTGTTACTTACAATGCTTTACTGAAGTTTGAGGCTTGTTGTTTGTTAGAGCTCAGTGTTGTATGTTAGAACGTGTTGTACCTAAAAATACTCTTACTCTCTTGAATTATAAAATGATTTTTTGAGTCAGACAAAGAGGAGTGGAGTCCTTATAGTACTTATAGGAGTGGAGAGCTTACAGAGTTCTGAAAATTGCTGATAACTCTGGGTGTGCCAGTGAGAATGTGTCATGTATGAGAAAATCACATGGTCACAAGCTGTAATCTTTTGCTGTGGATGGGAACCAGTTTAAAATTAGTAAAGAGAAAGTTCCAGGTCATCTAAAGGCCTAGGAGTAATTGTGGATTATTTTTAGAATACATGAATCTAAGTTGTTTCCATAATCCTAAAAGCTAATAAAATTCTGGGTGTGCTGGGAGGCTAAGGCAGGTGGATCTTTTGAGGTCAGGAGTTCCAGACCAGCCCGGCCAACATGGTGAAACCCTGTCTCTACTAAAAATATAAAAATTAGCCAGGCTTGGTGGCACACACCTGTGGTCCCAGCTACTTAGGAGACTGAGGCAGGAGAATCCCTTGAACCTGGAGGCACAGGTTTCAGTGAGTTGAGCTGAGATTGTGCCACTGCACTCCAGCCTGGGTGACAGGGTAAGACTTTGTCCAAAAAAACAAAAACAAAACAAAAACAAAAAAATCTGGATATGATCAGGGAAGAAAACAAAACATATTTTTTACCTTTTATATTAACAAACGTTTCCTCCTTTAAAATATCAAAGATAGTTCTGGTTACTAAATCTCAAGAAAGACATGCTCTTAGAACTGGGATTACTAGGTCAAAAGTTACAAGTATTTTAATAACTCTTGATATATACATATATATTATACACTTACACACATATATACACATGTACATATACATTTCGTAGGAGGGCAATTTACATTGTTATTAGTGTTGCACAAGTGATATTAATTATCTGCAACACATAATGTCATTGTCATTTACAAAAAGTTCATTTTCTAGGCATAATATATTTTGAGGTTAATGCACTGTAATTATCATCAAATTTGGACATTTCCCAATGTTAGTTTTCTATTTATATTTCCCTTTGTCTAAGTTGCAAGTTTATATTATACTGATGATGATTTGTTTATTATGGTCTTTCTATGAGGTCTTTTTATTAGGATATTTTCATTACAAATTAAAATGATCTCTTATTACTTATTTATAAGTAACCCTGGGATTTTATACAGTGAATTGTGAATTGTGGAAACTAGTGTGAATCTCTAATCTCTTTCACTTTATAATGTTGTACTTTTGAATTATACCTACTATATTTGGTGGGACAAGAGAGGAAAGATGAGTGAATATTTCTTAATTCCACTCCTTAATGTAGGTGATTATAGAAACTTCTACCAGAATCTGGCATATGCTCAATTCTTAACACTCATGGTTATCACTGAGAAATTTTCTTTTCAGAGGGTTTTACGGATAATTTACTAGGGTTTGGAGGGAAGGTCTCTGTTTCTCTGTACCAACCTTTTCTGAAAATGTTAGTTTTCAGTACAAGTACTGGTTTTACCCACTAAATGTTGGTAGTTACTGATTTCTAAACTCTCAACTCTTCTGCTAACTTGTTGGTGGACCTTTGACAAGTCACTTAACTTCTTTGTCTCCTCAACCGCGAAATGGAACATTAGTCTGAGATGTCCTTAAGCTCCTTGCTAGCTGTGCTCCTTTCCTGATTCATTTATACTATGCATTTCTTGCCTGTAGATACACCTTTGGTATATGCAAATGAATGTGGAATTGTCTGTGTTCTAACCTGAGTTGGCTTCTCTCTCTACATCATTCTTTAACCCTTATTCCAGCACAAGACAAACAGTACAAAGGTCTCAAAAGTTTGGGACCTCAGATCCAGAGTGTTTTGAAACGATATTCATTCACTAAAATATGAACAAAGTTAAAGCAAAATATTTAACAACATCGTTTCACCTCCCAATCTTTTTGTTTCAGTTTCACTGCCTTGCCATTTACAAACAGTTATGAACGTGCCTTATGATAGAGTTATTCTGTAAACTCTGTAATGCAAGAGTTCTAAAAAAAGAACATAATACAAGAGCTGCAAATATACATGTTCGGGAATTCTTGACACTTTTTTCATCTAGTTTAAAAATCATCTGAGGAAGAATGTAATGAATTCATTTAACTGTGAGTTACATTTTAAACATTTTGTAGAGACACGAGCTCTGAATAATTAACTCTGTTACTACTAAATAATTTAAGTGGAATGACCCTTGACAGTCAGTTTGTAATAACTAACAGTGCATTTTAATTAATTTTTTAAGTTAGAAATGGCATCTCTGGAGTTTAAGATTCTTGGGGGCAAAATTGAACTTTTAAAATCGGTTAGTATAGTGGGTTATTTTCTTAATGAAAATAAAACTTATTTGCATTTAAAAAATCTGGGTACACTTTTAAAAATGATTATGTCAGTAATTTAACATTAGGCGTATATTAGAAAGAATTATACCTTTTCTTTCTATTTCTTCATATCAATCTTCTGGCATATTAGAAACTAGGTAGTATAAAAGTTAAATAATTGTATGCCTGAAAAGTTGAAGATTTACTGATTTTAAGATTTTAAGAATCTGAGTTTGAAATTTCTGTTAAAAAATATAAAGCTAATTTTATAAAAATGAAAGTTCAGTTTATAGGATAGCAAGAATAAAACCTACCATCAAATGTACAAGCAGCTTTAATACTAGGTTTAATAAGCAGGAAACTTATCTTCCACGTTCACTGGCTGTTTATCTTATACTTGAACTTTTCCCTCATTTTATCCTTTTGAATAATAGTGTACTAAAGTGAATCTCTGATTAATATTTAAATGTACATGGGGAGAAGTGGGTCACCTAATCAGAGAAAATAATTAACAAACCACCTCATTCTCATATCCCTGAATTCTTACAAGGAGGCATATATTTTGATTACTACAGTGTAGTTCCCTTTGACCTCCTTTCTAATTCAAAGCTTATTAGATTTCACGATTGAACTGGTTCACTAACATTTAATTATAGTTCTTAAATGTTTTCTGAATGTGCTCTTATGTCCTGGATTTTTCTAAATTCTACTTTTCTTCTCTCTTAGAGTAGCAAAAGTTAACTGGTAAGGATTATTTTCCTCTTCCAGACAATTCTGTGATAGAGTGCAAAGATAAATTATTGTGGGCTAGGCAAAGTTCTTTTTTGGCAAAACTACAACAACAGCAACAACAACAACAACAACAGCAAAAGCTTTTTATGCAGTGGCTGAAAGATGAGATAGGTCTTTATGTGTTAATGTAGAATGATATTCATGTTTTGATGGTTGAGCATTACAATTTTATTTGGACCTAAAAATGTTACAGGTTTACGAAAAGAACATATATAATAGATGGATAGATAGATAGATAGATAGATAGATAGATAGATAGATATTCTGCATGTGCATTTGTGTGTTTATATGTGAGTGTGTTTGTGAAATACACATTTTGTATATACATATACATTACATGTAGGAATTATAAATGGACAGATATTATCTATTTTTATATGTAATCTATCTCCTTAATTTCTATTTTATTACAATCTCTATCTCTATGTAGAGATTTGCCAGTGAAGAGGAAACTACTGACTTTTAAAATTCTTTCGTTCTTTTTTTGTGATGGAGTCTCACTCTCTCGCCCAGGCTGAAGTGCAGTGGCGTGATCTTGGCTCACTGCAACCTCCACCTCCTGGATTCAAGCAAGTTCTTCTGCCTCTGCCTCCCGAGTAGCTGGGATTACAGGTGCCCACCACCAGGCCCAGCTAATTTTTGTATTTTTAAAAGAGATGGGATTTCACCATCTTGGCCAAGCTGGTCTCAAACTCTTGACCTCGTGATCCACCTGCATTGGCCTCCCAAAGGGCTGGGATTACAGTTGTGAGCCACTGTACCCAGCCGACTTTTAAAATTCTAATTGACATAAATTTTAAAGTTTACTTTAAATTTTTCATTTGCAATCAAAGCTTATGTAACTTTTATAATTAAAAACGTGAAAAGGTAGTGATGAGCATTGCTATTCTATTTTCAAATAATGCATTTTATAAAACTATTTGATATATATAATAAAGTTATAAAACTTGTTCAAAAAGAATTAATTCATCAAAATTTAACTAGTTACATGTTTTTAAAGGACATGGTGTTTCAGAAAATTCTAAGCAGAGATGTACAAAGTTTAAGACAATTTTAAACTTATTAAGTGACTTAAAACATAAAAAAATGAAATTGTCAGATTTCTGTGTAAGAAAACTAAAATATGTGGAGAATTTAGGAGTTTTAAATTAATTTATAGTTTGAACAAAGCTTGNAAGAATTAATTCATCAAAATTTAACTAGTTACATGTTTTTAAAGGACATGGTGTTTCAGAAAATTCTAAGCAGAGATGTACAAAGTTTAAGACAATTTTAAACTTATTAAGTGACTTAAAACATAAAAAAATGAAATTGTCAGATTTCTGTGTAAGAAAACTAAAATATGTGGAGAATTTAGGAGTTTTTAAATTAATTTATAGTTTGAACAAAGCTTGTGAAAAGGATTCCAAAGTTAATTTTCATATAATAAACAGAATAAAATAATAATTTTGAAAATAAAAGATAAAAATAAAAGGGAGAATAACCATATCAATGGCTAAACAACATTATAAGAATACAGTGATGGTGTTGGAACAGGAATAGACAAAAAATATTTTAACAAATAGACTAAATGACCCTTTTCTGTATACAGAAAAACCCATCCTTCCAGGACAGGCCGGGAGATTGGGCCAGGAGCTCCTTTCCTCTACTCTCTGGCTCCAAAAAGAACTTTTCCACACTGTATTTGAGAAAAGGGGCTAGGCACAAGCCTTGAACAATTTTTTCATCTTGTAATATCCAAATAAAATATGCGTCTGTGACGATTGACATGGGAGTACAAAAACATTTACTTAAAAAAAGAAACAAAAGGAAGCTAGATCTCCATCTTACACCATGGCCCCAAATAAATTCTAAATATATTAAACAGTTAAATAAAATATTGGGCCTTAATAACTGCATGAAAAATTTATTAAATCTCTTAAAAAAGAACTTTCTAGTTTTAAAATTATTCATTTATTCAAAAGCTATTGAAACCTCATTTTTTTATCTGGTAGGTATACAGCTTTAAGACAAAAAACCCACTTTTCAAAGAGCTTAGAATCTAGCTGAAAGCACAACTCAAGTATTGATAATAACTATTGATCTTTATATTGGGGGAAGAACAGATTGTAGTAAGGGGAAAGACAGGAGCTATAGCCACGTAGGAAACACAGAGGCAAGAGAAAACATGAACTGAGAAGTTCATTAATATTGAAGGTTAGAGGGGAAGAGATGAGTGACAAAAGATGGAGCTGAAGAAGGCCAGAACTGAGTTTGAAGTGTCTTGTAATCCATGAGGAGGAATTTACGCTCTATCCTAAGAGCAGTGGAAAGCTATTGAAGAGTTTTGAGTGAATGATGTCATGAATGAATTTTAGAAAATTCAGTTTTACTGACTTATAGGAAAGACGAACTGGAAGTGACTATAAGTCTGAGAGTCTGGTTAAGGAGACACACAAACAGAAAATTACAGAAATATGTGCTAAGAGGGTGAGTTTAAGGTATCATGGAGGATGACATACCCATAGGACTCCACTTATTTAGAAGTCAGCTGAGGTCTGTAAGTAGAGAAATCAAAAGAGGATTGGCTGGAGCAAGTTGAGATATTTGTAGTTAGGCTTGGGGTCAAATTCCCAGTTCTAGTGTGCTCTAGATGACTAGAACACATCCAAGGGAAGTATAAGGGGAAGTTTTCATTGTGAAGAGCCAAGGACTGAGCCAACATGACAAAGAAGTAGAAGGTGGAAACCCTTGGGAATCAAATATTCATATTTGGTGTCCTGGATCTAAGATCTGTCTGAAGAGACCACATGCCAAGAGGAGGTGTATATAAAGACTAGGGAGACTAACAGGAATTCTGCAATTAGGGTTGGACGTGAGAAGCCTGAACATTCTAATGCCTATTAATATAGCGCATTATGGGACACATATATTTTAATAGTCATTGTCATGATTCATTTGGAAATCGTGGCAAAGTAAGACTTTTAGATAAGACTCATCAATAGAACTTTATCTTCTGTCTCTCGTATGCTGCATAATATGCTGCATAATGATGTTCTGGACAACAAAACACAGTCACGTGATGTATAAAGATGTTTTGGTCAACAGTGGACCACATATAAGGATGGTGGTCCATAGGATTATAAAGGAGCCAAAAAGTTCCTAGGGATAATGATGTCATAGCTGTTATAATGTCATGGGGCAATTCATTATTCACATGTTTGTGGTGATGCTGGTGTAAACAAACCTACTGCACTGCCAATCATACGGAAGTACTGCACATACAATTAGGTACAGTGCATAACACTTGATATTAGTAATAAATGACTATGTTGCTGGTTTATGTATTTACTATACCTATACTTTTTAATCCTTATTTTAGATTGTACTTCTACTTTTCAAAGAAAAATTACTATAAAAGAGCCTCAGGCAGGTCTTTCAGGAGGTATTCCAGAGAAAGGCATTATTATCATAGGTGATGACAGCTCCATGAATATGTATATGAATGTATATGAAGGTTTTCCTGGCCAGCACAGTGAAACCCCATCTCTACTAAAAATACAAAAAATTGGCTGGGCATGGTGGCGGGCACCTGTAGTCCCAGCAACTACGGAGGCTGAGGCAGGAGAATGGCGTGAACCTGGGAGGTGGAGCTTGCAGTGAGTCGAGATCACGCCACTGCACTCCAGCCTGGGTGACAGAGTGAGACTCCTTTTTAAAAAAAAAAAAAAAAAAAAATGTATTTTTTAAATAATGACTTTTTTAAAAAAACAGCATATGAATGTTTTTGTCCCTGAAAACCTTTCAATGGGACAAGATATGGAGGTGGAAGGCAGTGATATTGATTATCCTAACCCTGTGTAGGCCTAGACTAAGGTGTGTGTATTTGTCTCAACATTTTAACAAAAGTTTAAAAAGTAACACAAATTAAGAATTAGAGATAGAAAATGTTTATAGAATATGGATACCAAGAAAAAATATTGTTGTACAGTTGACAATGTGCAGGTGTTTCAAGCTGTTATGAGTCAAAAAGTTAAAAAAACTTAAAGATGTAGAAAGTAAAATGTTATAGTAAGTTAAGGTTAATATATTTTGAAAACATTTTAAATAAATTCAGTGTAGCCTAATTGTACAGTATTCATAAAGTCTGCAGTAGTGTATAATAATAATGTGTTCTAAGCCTTCACATTCACTCACCACACACTCACTGACTTACCCAGAGCAACTTGCATTGTTGCCAAGTTCCCTTCTTGGTAGGTGCCCTTGACAGGAGTACCAATTTTTTATTTTTTTATACTTCATTTTTACTGTACGTCTTCTATATTTAAATACACAAATGGTTACCATTGTGTTATAATTGCCTATTGTATTTAGTACAGTAATACACTATACAGACTTGTAGCAGCAATAGACTATAACATATAACCCAGGTGTGTAGTAGGTTATACCATCTAGGTTTGTGTAATTACACTGCATGATGTTTGTGCAACAATGAAATTGCCTAACAATGCATTGCTCAGAAAATATCCCCATAGTTAACATATCTCCTGTGTGTGTGTGTGTATATATATATTTATATATTTTATGTGGTTGGATTCTATGTAATGAAAAATAATTCTGAAATTAAAATTTAACATGGTGTTTCTTCATATTTATCAATCATTGTAAATTACTGCCTAATGGTTTACTCAGCTAGCACTTTATCTTTTTATTTTGGTATCTTTTGATGCACAAAAGTTTTCTTTTAATTTAATGTAAGGAGATGTGTCACTATATTCTTTATGGTTTGTGCTTTTGCAACTTTTAGTATTATACATTTTCTGTTCCGAGACAATAAATATATTTGACATTATAATTATTATATTCTAAAAGCCTTGCTTTTTACATGTAAGTCATTAATCTACATATATTTGTATTTGGGATTTCATTTTATGAAATCCCACTCTCTTTTATGAAACCACACTCTCTTTATAACAGTACGTTTGCCTTAATATGTAATTGGGAAGTCTTTCTCTGTTCTTCAGAATTATCCTGGCCTCCTTGGGCCTTTTTCTCTTCTATTATATATCAATTATAGAATCACTTCTTAAGATACAGTTAAAACAGTACTTAATGTGGGTCAAAGTTGAATTAAAACTATAGATTAACTTGAGCAGTGTTGACATACATGAATATGGTATATGTTTGCATGTATTTAGCTTGACTTTAATAAGATTTTAATTTGTTCTACATGATTACAATGTACCCTAGTGTTTTTGTTCCTTTGGTGCATGGAAGTATTTTATTCCTTTCAAATCTCATTGTTTTTTGTTAGTTTATTGGCCAGTGCAGAGGAATAAAATAGATATTTGATTTTTGAGTCTATATCTAGGAAATTTGTGGAATGATTTTGTTAATATTATATTGTAAATTCTTTTGAGTTTTCTATTTGGACAATTAAATTGACTGAAAATAATGATACCTTTCTTCTTTTCAAATCTTTATGTTTTTAAATTTATTTGTTCTTGACATTTCTCTCTTGTTAGAGCCTCTAGTAAAATATTTAAGAAAAGCAATGCTGGCAGCCATTTTGTGTCTTTCATGACACTAAAGGAAATGATTCTGATTGCCTTTAATGAAATATTTAAAGTTATATTAAAGAAGTTCACTTATTCGCAATTTGCTAAGTTTTATAGTGGATGGATATTTAATTTTACCAA
>NW_016818390.1:344836-346760 GCF_001698545.2 Rhinopithecus bieti
TTTTTTGTATTTTAGTAGAGACGGGGTTTCACTGTGTTAGCCAGGATGGTCTCTATCTCCTGACCTCGTAATCCGCCCGCCTCCACCTCCCAAAGTGCTGGGATTACAGGCGTGAGTAGCCGCGCCCGGCCAACTCATTCTTTCTTAAAGGCAAAAAGTCCTGTAATTCCTCCTTCAACTTAATGGAGTTAATAAAACATCTTTATTATTTTGATCTTTTAATGTAGTGAATCAAATGAAGAGATTTGCAAATGTTGTCATTCTAATGTTCCTACAATATATTCAATTTGGTCCTGTTGTATTTTATTTTTATACATTGCTGACTTTGCATGACTTCTGGTTTATCTTCTAAAAGAGTGTATAGATGATTGAGTTTATGTGTTTTTTGAATGTCTAATACAATTTGCTTATAAAATTTCTTAGCTTGGAGTTTTATTATTAGGTAGATTTTAATGAACTGATAGAGTTTTTCTTTTTTCTTTTTTGAGAAAGAGTCTCGCTCTTGTCCCACAGGCTGGAATGCAATGGTGTGATCTCGGCTCACTGCAACCTCTGCCTCCTGGTTTCAAGCGATTCTCCTGCCTCAGCCTCCTGAGTAGCTGGGACTACAGGCTCCTACCACCACGCCCAGCTAATTTTTGTGTTTTTAGTAGAGACGGGGTTTCACCATGTTGGCCAGGCTAGTCTTGAATTCCTGATCTCAGGTGATACGCCCGCCTCGGCCTCCAAAAGTGCTGGGATTACAGGCGTGAGCCACTGCACCTGGCCACGTTTTTAAAATAGTGATGACTTTATTCAGATTTTCTGTTTCTTGTGATTAAATTTGTTAAATTTGTTTAGAAAAATGCCCATCTTGTGATCAAATTTGAGTTCAATTTGTTTAGGAAAATTGCCATAAAATTGTTCAGAATATTCACAGACTATTTTGAGAGTCTACTATAATTCTGACGTTTTGTTTTAATGGCTAACATTCTTTGTATCTTTTCCTTTTTTCTTGGTAAGACTTGCCAGATATTTATTATCAATTAATTGTCTTCGCAATAATAAACTTGACCTTGTCAAGACTCTTTACTTAATCTTTGCTTTTTTTTTAATAATTGACACATTTTTACTATTTTATATCTATTGTGTTAGTTTTCCCTGCTGCTTGTTTTCTGACTTTTTAAATTCTACTTGAGACTCTAAATTTTCTTCCAACTATAGTTGTTTCATGCAAAAGTAGATTGTTTTCTTACTTTGCTTTCTAATTTCTAGTTCAATTCATATTATTTAGATTAGATTTTCTTAATGTTTGAAAGCAAGTGGACTTTTATTATTTTATTTTTTTATTTCTGATTTTATTATATTTTATTTAGAGAATGTGATCTATATAATTCTTTCATTTTAGGTTAAGACTTTCTCTATGGTCATTTTTTTAAATGTTCATGAATCATTGACAAAAAACATATTTTCTAATTGTCAGATGAAGGCTTCTGTATATGTGCATTCTGTTAGTTTGTTATTTTTTCCTCCTTTATCTATCAGTTGCAAAAAGATATGTATCGAAGGTTTGAATTAACATTGATTTTCCACTTTTCTAATTTTGCCCATTCTTGCTTTGTATATTTCTAGTCTATATTAATGGATAAATAAGCTAAGTATAAGCTTAGTAGTTTTACTTTCCATTGTAGTATGTTACCATTACATAGTGATTCTTTTTCTTTCATAATGTTTTTTTTTGGTCTTGAAATTTCTTTTTTATCTAATATTGACATACATCTGTCTTCTGTTTGCGTGCTTGGTTTATTTTTTCCATCTTTTACTTTCTTTTCTTTTCTTTTTTCTTTTCTCCTTCCTTCCCTCCCTCCCTCCCTCCCTCCCTCCTTTCTTTCTCTCTCTCTCTCTCTCTTTCTTTCTTTCTTTCTTTCTTCCTTCCTTCCTTCCT
>NW_016818390.1:346990-403057 GCF_001698545.2 Rhinopithecus bieti
CTTCCTTCCTTCCTTCCTTCCTTCCTCTCTTTCTCTCTCTCTTTCTTTTTGTTGTTGTCCAGGTTGAAATGTGATGGTACAATCTTGGCTCACTGCAAACTCTGCCTCCCGAATTCAAGCAATTCTCCTGCCTCAGCCTCCCAAGTAGCTGAGACAACAGGCGTGCGCTACCACGCCCCACTAATTTTTATATTTTTAGTAGAGATGGGGTTTCACCATTTTGGTCAGGTTGGTCTCGAACTCCTGACTTTGTGATCTGCCCGCTTTGGCCTCTCAAAGTGCTGGGATTACAAGTGTGAGCCACTGCACCCGGCCCATCTTTTTACTTTCAAATTTTGTACAATAGATTTTCGTTTTTTAAATAAACAATGTTTTGTTGCTGCTGTTTACATTGTTTTAGAAAAGTTATAAATTTGTTTTCAAGTGACATTTATAATGGTTGCTTATATATGTCATTTTATTTTGTGATTTCTTTAGTTATTCTTTTTCAAAATTATTTTCTGCCTTCGCATTGATTAATAACCTTCTCTTTCATCCTCCCTCCATTTTTAGCTTTTCTTTTCTGTTATAAATATTATTTTACTTATTAAACTATAATGTAACTTGCTTATTTGATTCGAGTTTAAAATTAATAAATTTATTTGTCATTTAAATAATATAAACCCTTAAGAAGTTTTAAGGATTACCTCCTGCTTAACTTAAATATTATTGTCAACCGGTACTCTAGTTATTTTAGTTCATGCTCATCAATGTCTATGTGTTGCTTTGTTTACTAGTCTTTCCAGTGTTCCATTGCTAGTTAAGCACCCAGAATTCAGAGCTGTAACATCTGATTGATATTCTCAACTGTGCAATTTATAAGCTATTTGTCTTTGTGCATATTTTTTGTATTTTTTAAATTACTTTATTTTAGGTTTAATTTGCTCTCCTTCCTGTAGTTTCTTTGGTTTTTCAGTAATCTGTGATTTTAGGTTATTGATTTTAGATCTTTCTTCTTTTCTAATATAAGCACTTTGAATTAGGCATGATTCTCCAGAGAAACAACCAATAAGACACACACACCCACACCCACACAGACACATACATATATATTCATTATAGAAATGGGCTCACATGATTGTTAAGGCTGACAAGTCCCACAATACGCTATTCACATCCACAAACTGAAGACCCAGGAAAACTAGTGTGGTTTAGTTCAGTCCAAAGGCCTGAGAACTGTGAAGGTGAGGGGAGAAGCAGGAAGACAGTGGTTTAAGCTCCGTTTAGAGTCAAAGGGCCAAAACCTTGGCGTACCAATGTCCAAAAGCAGAAGAAAATGGATGTCCTGACTCAAACAGAGAGAATAAATTCACCTCTTCTCTGAGTTTTTCTTCTATTTGGGGCCCTCAAAGGATTAGATAATGCCCACTGACATTCATGAGGGCCACCATGTTTTGTTTTGTTTTGAGATGGAGTTTCATTCTTGTTGCCCAGGCTGGAGTGCAATGGTGCGATCTCGGCTCACTGCAACCTCTTCCTCCTGGGTTTAAGCTATTCTCCTGCCTTAGCCTCCTGAGTAGCTGGGATTACAGGCATGCACCCCCATTCTCAACTAATTTTGTATTTTTATTAGAGACAGGGTTTCTCCATATTAGTCAGGCTGGTCTCAAACTCCCGACCTCAGGTGATCTGCCTGCTTCGGCCTCCCAAAGTGCTGGGATTGCAGGCACAAGCTACCACGCCCTGCCTGAGGGCCACCATCTTTTACTAAGTCTACCAATTCAAATGTTAATCTATTCTGGAAACACCCTCAGAGACAAACCCAGAAATAATGTTTACCAGCTGTCTGTAAACAGCATCACTCAGCCCAGTCAAGTTGAAACATAAATTAATCTTTATACATTTAATATTATACATTTTCCTCTAAGCACTGCTTTAGCTTCAACCCAGAATTTAAAAATGTTGCATTTTCATTTAGTTCAAAATATTTTTTTTCAATAAGCCTTCCTCTTTTGCCTATGGGTTATTTGTTGTTGTTGTTGCTGTTGTTGATTTAATATCCCAACATTAGAGTACTTTTCAAGGTATCTTTTATTATTAATTTCTAGTTTAATTTTGTCATGGTCCAAAATTATACTTTATGTGATTTTTATTCCTTTATATTTTTCAATGTTTATTTTATGACCCAAGATAGGGTTCATCTTCTTGAATGTTCCCTGTGCACTTGAATAGAATGTTTATACTGCTAGTATTGAGTGAAATCTTCTATAAATGTCAACTAGATAAAGTTGATTGATTGTGTTGGTCACCTACATCCTTACTGAATTTCTGTTTCTTGTTCTATCAATCACTGAGAGAGGAGTGAAGAATTCAACCATTATTGTGAATTTGCATATTTCAGATTTATGAATTTTTGCTTCATATATATTGTAGCTCTTTTGTTAAGTCCGTATATATTTAAGATTTTTATGTCTTCTTGAAGAATTGACCCCTTTATCATTATATAAGGTCACTATTATTACTCCTGACAATATTCTTTTTTGTTAACTCTTTTTTACCTGAAATTGAGGTAGCTACTCCAACTTCATTTTACTTAATGATTTTATGATTGTATCATGCTGCTAATAAAGACATACCCAAGACTGGGTAACTTATAAAGAAAAGGAGTTTAATAGAATCACAGTTCCACATGGCCAGGGAGGTCTCACAATCATGGGAGAAGGCAAAGGAGAAGCAAAGGCATGTCTTACATAGTGTCAGGCAAGAGAGCGTGTGTAAGACAACTTCCCTTTACAAAACCATCAGATATTGTGAGACTTATTCACTATCATGAGAATAGCATGGGAAAGACCCATCCCATGTATCAATTACCTCCCATTAGGTCCCTCCCATTACCTATGGGAATTATGGGTGCTATATTTTAAGATGAAATTTTGGTGGAGACACAGCCAAACCATATCATTCTGTCCTGTCTCCTCCCAAATCTCATATCCTTACATTTCAAAACCAATCATGCCTTTCCAACAGTCCCCTAAAGTCTTATCTCATTTCAGCATTAACTCAAAAGTCCACAGTCCAAAGTCTCATCAAAGACAAGGCAAGTCCCTTCTTCCCTTATGAGCCTGTAAAATCAAAAGCAAGTTAGTTACTTCCAAGATACAATGGGGGTACAGGTATTGGGTAAATACACCTGCTCCAAATGGGAAAAATTGGCCAAAATAAAGGGGCTACGGGCCCTATTAAAGTCCAAAATTCAATGAGGCAGTCAAATCTTAAAGCTCCACAGTGATCTCCTTTGACTACATGTCTCACATCCAGGTCATGCTGATACAAGAGGTGGGTTTCCCATGGCCTTGGGCAGCTCCACCCCTGTGGCTTTGCAAGGTACAGCCCTCCTCCTGGGTGCTTTCATGGGCTGGAGCTAAGTTCTGTGGCTTTTCCAGGTGCACAGTGCAAGTCTACAATTCTGGGGTCTGGAAGATGGTGGCCCTCTTCTTACAGCTCTACTAGGCAGTGCCCCAGTACGGACCCTGTGTGTGGATTCTGACCTCACATTCTCCTTCCACACTGCCTTAGCTGAAGTTCTCCATGAGGGTTCCTCCCACGCACCACACTTCTGCCTGTACATCCAGGCATTTCCATACATCCTCTGAAATCTAGGCAGGTTCCTAGACCTCAATTCCTGACTTCTGTGCACCTGCAGGCCCAATACCACCTGTAAGCTGCCAAAGTTTGGGGCTTGCACACTCTGAATCAATGGCCTGAGCTCTATATTGGCCACTTTTAGCCACAGCTGGGACACAGGGCACCAAGTCCCAAGACTGCCCAAAGCCGCAAGACCCTGGGCCTGGCCCAAGAAATCAGGTTTTTTTTTTACCCTGCTAGATCTCCTGGCTTGTGATGGGAGGGGCTGCCATGAAGATCTCTGATATGCCCTGGAGACATTTTCCCCACTGTCTTAGTGATTAACACTTGGCTCCTCAGTACTCATGCAAATTTCTGCAGCTGGCTTGAATTTCTCCTCAGAAAATGGGTTTTTCTTTTCTATTGCTTATTCATGCTGAAAATTTTC
The DNA here is from genome assembly GCF_001698545.2 of Rhinopithecus bieti. Lineage (NCBI taxonomy): Eukaryota > Metazoa > Chordata > Mammalia > Primates > Cercopithecidae > Rhinopithecus > Rhinopithecus bieti. The sequence continues at coordinate 351,042 of NW_016818390.1, forward strand.
TGAACTTTTATGATCTGCTTCCTCTTTAAACATAAGTTCTAATTTCAAATCATATCTTTGTGAATACATAAAACTGAAAGCTTTTAGCAATACCCAAGTTACCTCTTGAACGCTTTGCTGCTTAGAAATTTCTTACACCAGGTGCCATAGATCATTTCTCACAAGTTCAAAGTTCCACAGATTCCAGGGCAGGGGTAAAATACCACCAGTCTCTTTGCTAAAGCATAATAAGAGTCACCTTTGCTCCAGTTTCCAACAAATTCCTCATCTCTATCTGAGACCACCTCAGCCTGGACTTCACTGTCCATGTCACTATCAGCATTTTGGTCAAAACCATTCAACAAGTCTCTAGGAAGTTCCAAACTTTCCCACATCTTCCTGTCTTCTTCTGAGCCCTCCAAACTGTTCCAGCCTCTGCCTATTTCCCAGTTCCCGAGTCACTTCTACATTTTCAGGTGTCTTTAAAGCAGCACCCCATTCTGCCAGTACCAATTTACTGTATTAATCTGTTTTCATGCTGCTAATAAAGACATACCCGAGATTGGGTAATTTATAAAAGAAAAGAGGTTTAATGGACTCACAGTTCCACATGGCTGAGAAGGCCTCACATTCATGGAGAATGGCAAATGAGGAGCAAAGTCATGTCTTACGTGGCAACAGCCAAGAGAGCTTGTGTAGGGGCACTCCCCTTTATAAAACTGTCAGATCTCATGAGACTTACTCACTATCATGAGAACAGCATGGGAAAGACCTTCCCCTATGATTCAGTTGCCTTCCACTGGGTCCCTCTCATGACACATGGGAATTATGGGAGCTACAATTTAATACAAGATTTGGGTAGCGACACAACCAAACCATATGAATGATATAACGTATATTTCTTGTTTAAACTTTTAAATCTGTTTATGTCTTCGCATTTAGAGTGTGGTTTTGTAGGCAGCATATAATTGTGCACGTGAGCGTGTGTGTGTGTGTGTGTATTTATTCAATCTTGTAGTCTCTGTATTTTAGCTGGTGTATTTAGATCGTTGACATTTAAATTGATTATTAATATCTTGAATTGAAGTTGACCATTTTGCTAGTTGTTTTTTATTTGTTCCATTTGTTTTCTGTTTCTTTTGTTCTCTCTGTCAGCCTTCTCTGTGTTAAATTGAATGTCTTTCATGATTTCACTTTACTTCCTCTATTTACTTATTTTTTACATCTACCTTAGATATTATAAGTGCTTTTTAGTTTTTTGTTGAATAAATGAATTAATGAGATAATTTCTCTATAAACCATTGTAAAAGGTGGAAAATACTTTTACCTCAACCATATAATTGTTTGTATAACTAACAGATACAGTAAATAGCATAATAAAGAATTTAACAGTGTCTTGAATATAGAAAGAGCTCAATAGTAGTTATGATACAAGAAACTTTTTCTTTCACTATTATGATTTTATTTAATATTATCTGCTCTTTTAATGGAAGTCACTCTAATATGACCAGCAATGTTTATACTTCTTTGTAAATTTTTAAATTATGATTTTACTTTCTTTGTCTTTCCTTCTTTTTATGTTTTTTTTTTCTTTTTTTAATTATTATTTTTGTTTTTTGAGACAGGGTCTTACTCTTTGCTCAAGCTGGAATGCAGTGAAACGATTTTGGCTCACTGCAGCCTATACCTCCTGGGCTCAAGCAATATTCCTACCTCTGCCTCCTGAGTAGCGGGGACTACAGGTGGATGCCACCAAGCCCGGGTAATTTTTATATTTTTTGTAGAGACAGAGTTTTGCCGTGATGCCCAGACTGGTCTCAAATTCCCGAGCTCAAATGATCCATGCTCTTCAGCCTCCCAAAGTGCTGGGATTATAAGTGTGTACCACCACGCCCAGCCTATGATTTTACTTTCACTTAGTGAATTAAATTCATGTTTCTTTTTTTTTCTTCTGCTATCTCTTTTTGCTTATTCTGGCTGCCAAATAGCTCTTTTGGCTTATTTTTCTGACAAAATTAATTTTCTATAAAGGTAGCTTACTTTCACAAGTAACCTAAAATTTATCTTTTAATAAAGATTGTAAATATTTTGATATTTTGACAGTATCTTAGGTAAATTATTGTGTGAATGTATTTGAAATGAAAGTACTAACATATGTAATATTAAATATAAAAAATGCCAAGTTTTCTGCATTTGCATTTACTGTTGCCCAATTCTTTCTTTCTTTCTTTCTTTTTTTTTTTTTTTTTTTTTTTTTTTTTTTTTTTTTTTTTTTTTTGAGATGGAGTCTCGCTCTGTCGCTCAGGCTGTAGTGCAGTAGCTCAATCTCGGCTCACTGCAAGCTCCATCTCGCGGGTTCACACCATTCCCCTGCTTCAGCCTCCTGAGTAGCTGGAACTAAACGCACCCACTACCACTCCTGGCTACTTTTTTGTATTTTTAGTAGAGATGGGGTTTCACTGTGTTAGCCAGGATGGTCTTGATTTCCTGACCTTGTGATCCACCCACCTCGGCCTCCCAAAGTTCTGAGATTACAGGCGTGAGCAACCACGCCTGGCCTACTGTTGCCCAGTTCTTAAAGTATTATCGCAAGTGGATGTAATATGAAGTATTTTACACATGGATATTTTTAATGGAAAGTGACAAAAGAACTATTGTTAAAACCTATTCAATTCTAAAACAACATGTATTTTGATATTAATCAGATCAGGTTTAAAACTGTTAAAAAGTAACAAACATTCCTTAAGTTTTCCCAGATAGAATGAGAAGAAGACAAATAAATTCAAGTCATAGAGCCCAAGCTAAGACTCACTGGTTAAAAGAAGACCAGTGAAATATATTTTTAGGGGAAGACTGATGAAAGTTATTTTAAAGTGTGACACAAGTAAATTATTTGCTTGATAGCGGCTGCACAGTTCTATGTAGATAGCATGTATACAAATCTATTTATAATATTTTCATATAAATTTTACTTACTTTTCATATAATAAGTGGGTGAATGATTTCTTTTTCCAACAGTCATTTAATAATGGTGGTCATTGTTTTAATTTAGTGAGGATTCTTACTACTTGTTTTAGGATTTGGATGTGCGTGGATGTTCTAATAGTCCTGAACTCTGGTTCCAGCAGTTTCAGTCAGTTGAAGCTGTGCTCTGAGATAAATGTATACTGTTACTACAGAAACCTAATTTGGTACCATCTTTTACTTGATATATCTTGTTTCCTTTTGAACCTCTTCTTAGACTAGCTGGTCTTTAAGTATAATAGTTTAAGAGTTCTGCAGATACATTAAAAATATAATCCTTATCTTTTGGATAAAAAGGCTTTTAACACGTCCATCGCATGTCTACTATAAGGTGATAGTCACTCCACATCTTACACTTTAGTATGTCTCCATTCCTCATACACATAGTCCCTGACTTACAATGGTCCAATTTAGGATTTTTGGCTTTATTGTGATGGTGCAAAAGCAATACACATTCAATACATTCAGACATAAAATGGGGTTACTTTGAAAACACACTTTTACACTTAAGATGTTTTCAACTTGTGATGGTTTTATTGGGACATGATTCCTTTGCAAGTCAGTGAACATTTGTACTTAGTTATGAAAATTAGCTTTGGAGACTATAAAGGTTTTTCAATGAAAGACAAAAGCTGTATTCATTAGACTTCTGTGTAGAAGACTCTGCCCAGGAATCACAATTGTTATGCTAGTGTATTAGTTCCTTAATGAAACAAACTTTTTAAATATGCCTATTACTGTGTGACTGTGGAGATAGTGGGATTATGATGATCTATAAGAGGCAGTGTTTCTATAGCTTGGAATATACCAGAATATACTTACATGAATATTAATGTTATGAAAGTAATAACATAATGGATTAAATAGTTCTTTATAAGAATCTTCAAAAGGCTCAGCCATACACTCATGTCCATCCTTACAGTTTTCAAAGACTGAAACACATTTTCACAATCCCATTTGAAATATGTTAAATATTTTGCCCAAGGACCCATGAGTGGTAAACGCAGACATAGATCTACTATATTATAGGTCAAGTTTTCTCAGCCTGAGCATTATCAACATTTGACTTAGATCATTTTTTGTTGTGGACAACTCCTCCATCATTTTAAGATGTTTGCAGCACTCTTGGCCTCTAGCCACTACATGCAGTAGCATCTTTCTTCCTCAGTCATCACAGCCAAAAATGTCTCTAGATACTGTCAAATGTGCCTGGAGAGCAGGCAAAATCACTTGCCATTGGAAACCACAGATGTAGCCTGATGATTTCTCTAATATGTTACCTACGTTTTGGTAGAGTGATATTTCATATAAGTTAATATGAAGCTGGAGTTATAGCATGTCTATATAATGGAAATGCTTTCACTAGAGTTTATTTACTTTAGATAGCTGGACAACGTGAATTGATGAATACCTCAAAAGAGATGGCATCAAAGAAACAAAGCCTTTGCAATCAGAAAGACCATTTTTGAGGCCAGGTGCGGTGGCTCATGCCTGTAATCCCAGCACTTTGGGAGGTCAAGCAGGGCAGATAACGAGGTCAGGAGATCGAGACCAGCCTGGCCAAAATGGTGAAACTCTGTCTCTATTAAAAATACAGAAAATTAGCCAGGCATGGTGGCAGGCACCTGTAATCCCAGCTACTTGGGAGGCTGAGGCAGGAGAATTGCTTGAGCCCGGGAGGTGGAGGTTGCAGTGAGCCGAGATCGTGCCACCGCAGTCCAGCCTGGCAACAGAGTGAGACTCTATCTGAAAAAAAAAAGAAAAAGAAAAAAAAGAAACACCATTTTTGAATCCCAGCTCTATGTAAATAATGCAAAGAAATAGTAATATTCTCAAATCCACAGAATAATTAATTTCTTCTCTCTCAATCTTCTCCCAGATACTAATTCAAACTTCTTGAATCAATTCAATTTCACAGGCTCTCTAATTGGCCTCTAGGTCTCATGACTGCAATGACTCTTTTTTATAGAAAGTATTTTATTTCAATCATTTATTTTATTTTCTGCTTTTCCCAGTCATACACACAAAACACTCCTAGATATATAATAAACTAATGTTTCCAATATTTTGAACCCTGGTGATGAACAATAAATATAGAAGAAAGGTATCTATGTGAGTCTTTTTAATGTGTCTTAAATGTATGGGGAAACTGGCATGTGTAGTAGTGCTATCAAAGCATCCAGGTATGACTAGTGAAAATCAAACATTTTCTAAAGTAGAAAGATGCAATGAATTTTTAAAAAACTTCTCCCTACTATATAAAATAGTATGCTATTTTATAATACGAAATAGAGTATTACATTATAAAAAGATAACCAAGTCATTGCAGTAACACACTGATTATAACTGATGAGAAACAAATAATTTTGTATACTTCTATATTTTATTGATAATTGTCATATCTTTATCAAATAATATTCTTAGTGTAATAATATAAGAAGTATAATGAAAATATTTACTAGAAGACATCTTATATGGGGTATCTTTTAATTTTAATTAAAAATTAATCTGCTGTGAGATTATATATCAAGGACGTATGAGTATACTTATATAGATATAGAAAAGTGCACAGATTATCCACCTATAGCTTGATAAAGTTTAACAACTATACATGCCTATGTATCCACAGATTAGGATTTAAGTCAGAGACATGAGGATTTTAAAAAGACCTATAATGGACACACATTTCACATGGTTTGACTTCTTATTAATGTAGTTATTAAATAAAAATGCATGATATAAATATTATATGTAGTATTTCATTAGGTACCATAAGATACATGAATAACTATGCAAAGTTATAATGTAAGGAATTTCTTTGAATTTGGGAGGCATATAAATGGAAACTGTAGTCAACAATTCAAAACATTCTGCAGCTGTGTGCCCAACCTCATCTTCCTTAGAAAGGGACAAAGACTCAAGAAATCACATGATCACTCTGTCTGATTAAAATGGTAATCCTGAGAAATGTTTCGTCATTTAGTTTTGAATCATGCATAGTTTTGAAAACCTACTTTACGTATTTATGTCCATGTTAGATATTTTTATTATAGTAGCCATTAATTTGTGTATCAGAATTATGACATTATAAAATAAGTATTTTAAGACCAATAGCCTGTATACATACACAGAATGAAATGGATGAGTGAAAAGATGGAGGAAGTAAATGTTCTGAAAGACAATATTGCAATACCCTACACAGGAAGTGTTTCCACCTTCAATTAGGAAGACAAGGAGAATGAATAGGTAGAGATAAATAAGAAAAGTGTTATTTAGGATGAATCAACATAACTTGGTTTTGAATTGATAAAAGATTAAAGTAGACAGAATTTGCTATGTTTGTTAAGATTGTACATGTACATATATAGCATATGGGTTATTTGAAGAATAATTATACCAAAATAAAATTAGGGAAATTATAAAGGCAAACTTTTACATTTGCAGTGGGAAAATGGGTTCCAGTGTATGTATATTAAAACTTGTGGCCGGGCGCGGTGGCTCAAGCCTGTAATCCCAGCACTTTGCACTTTGGGAGGTCCAAGACGGGGCGGATCACGAGGTCAGTGAGACGAGACCATCCGGCTAACAGCGGGTGAAACGCCGTCTCTACCAATATATCAGAAAAAAAAGAAAAAAAAAAAAAAACTAGCTGGTGAGTGTGGCGGGCGCCTGTATCCGGCAGCTACTCAGCGAGGCTGAGGCACGAGAATGGCGTGAACCCCGGCGAGGGCGGAGGGCTTGCAGTGAGCTGAGATCCGGCGCACTGCACTCCAGCGCTGGGCCAACAGAGCGAGAGCTCTGTCTCAAAAAAAAAAAAAAAAAAAAAAAAAAAAAAAAAAAAAAAAAAAAAAAAACTTGTATTTAACCTGTTTCATAAATACGTCAGTTTGGGAACAATGTCAGTTTTTGGCGGCTGGTTCTCATTCTTCCTAAAGCCCCAGTTCTCAAAGTGTCAGAGAAGCTAAGAAGACAGATGAGGTCACAGCAGTAGACCCACACTGGGAACTAATGAGACAAAGAGTTGTCACTGTCTTGGCAGATTTAACCAATCACACTTTCCAACATCTTTTCTGTTTTTTTTTTTTTTTTTTTCCCCGAGACAGGGTCTTACTCTGTCGCCCAGACTGGAAGACTGGAGTGCAGTGGTGTGATCTTGGCTCACTGCAACCTCCACCTCCCGGATTCAAGCAATTCTCCTGCCTCAGCCTCCTGAGTGGCTGGGATTACCAGCATCTGCTACCATGCCCGTCTAGTTTTTTGTATTTTAAGTAGAGACAGGGTTTCACCATGTTGGCCAGGTTGGTCTTGAACACCTGACTTCGTGATCCAACTGCCTCAGCCTCTCAAAGCGCTGAGATTATAGCCGTAAGCCACCGTGCCCAGCCTCTAACATCTTTTCTAATAATATTTTGGCTTAATGAGTAGTTATTACCCTGTGAAAAGCATCTCTGGGACCTGAAAAGACATGCATTGTACTACTTGACATCTCACCTCTAAGCCAGCTAGCTCCACAGGTTCACCTGTGATATTTTATTAACCTTATATTAATGAGATTGAATATTTTGGTCCACACTTACGTTGTTGTGGCAGAGTTTTACCCTGTGTGACACAAAAAGCACTCTAAGAAAAAAAGGCTTATTCAACCAATTAAGATATAAAATTATATTTTGCAATGGAGCAATCTCTGTAAGGAAAATTTGAACTCATATTTCTAAATAGTAATGGTAATTTTAAATTACCATTAAGATTCCAAAGGAAAATTATAGCAGCAAACTAAAGAATGAACCTTAGAGAATGTTTATATTTATGAGGTGGATGAGGAAACAAGCAAACAAAAAAGGGATTTGTCACAAATGTAGAGGATGAATCAGAAGAATATAATTTTAAATAAAAATATTTACTGCATTTGGTAAGTTGGAGGGAGATTTCAAACGAAGCTAGAAACTGAAATGTCAGGACTCATGTAAATAGAACGGATCTTCATTATTTGCCAATTCCATATTTATGAATTTTCTACTCGCTCAAATTTATTTATTTATTTATTTATTTATTTATTTATTTATTTAGAGACAGGGCCTCGCTCTGTCACCCAGGCTGGAGTGCAGTGGCATGATCATGGCTCAGTGAAGCCTCAATCTCCCAGGCTCAAGCGATCCTCTCATCTCAACCTCCTGAGTAGCTGTGACCACAGGTGCACATCACCACACTGGGCTAAGTTCTGGGTTTACAGGCCTGAGCCACTGCACTTGGCCTCAAATTTATGTTTAATCTCCAAATCAATACTTAGACACTTTGGCATCCTTTCTTGGACATATGCAGAGTGGTGGAAATGTTTGAGTAACTCATTGCGCGTATTCCCAGTTGAAGTCCAAGGCAAAGAGCAATGCTCTTCCTTCTTGTTTCAGCTCTCATGCCATAAGCAAGTGTTCTTTTTTTTTCTTTCTTCTTCTTCATCTTTGTTGTTGTTGTTGTTGTTGTTGTTGTTGAGACAGGGTTTTTCTCTGTTGCCCAGGCTGGAGTGCAGTGGTACCATCATAGCTCACAGTGGCCTTGGCCTCCCAGAATCAAGCAGTCCTTCCACCTCAGCCTCCCAAGTAGCTGGAACTATAGGCATGCCACCACACCAGGCTAAATTTTTTTTTTTTTTTAACTTTTAGTAGAGACAGGGACTCACTCTTCAGTTGTCCAGGTTAATAAACATTTTTTTCACAACATATTTAGTGCTCTGTTTTCCTCATTTTTGTGCTTTTCGTTGGTGTTTAAAATGGTCCTCAAGCATATTGTTGAACTACTCTCTAGTGTTCATCAGAGCAAAAGGTCTATGATGTACCTTATAGAGAAAATATGTGTTAGATAAGCTTTCAGATTTGAGTTATAGTATTGTTGGATGTGAGTTTAATGTTAATCAATAATATATATTAAATTGGTGTCTTTTTTAAATTATACTTTAAGTTCTAGGGTACATATGCACAACATGCAGGCTTGTTACATATGTATACATGTGCCATGTTGTGTGCTGCACCCATTAACTCGTCATTTACATTAGGTATGTCTCCTAATGCTATCCCTCCCTCCTCTCTCCACCACACGACAGGCCCCAGTGTGTGATGGTCCCCACTCTGTGTCTAAGTGATCTCATTGTTCAGTTCCCACCTATGAGTGAGAACATGCAGTTTGGTTTTCTGTCCTTGTTAAAGTTTGCTCAGAATGATGGTTTCCAGCTTCATCCATGTCCCTACAAAGGACATTAACTCATCCTTTTTTATGACTACATAGTATTCCATGGTGTATATGTGCCACATTTTCTTAATCCAGTCTATCATTGATGGACATTTGCGTTGGTTCCAAGTCTTTGCTATTGTGAATAGTGCCTCAGTAAACATACATGTGCATGTGTCTTTATAGCAGCATGATTTATAATCCTTTGGGTATATACCCAGTAATGGGATGACTGGGTCAAATGGTATTTCTAGTTCTAGATCCTTGAGGAATTGCCACACTGTCTTCCACAATGGTTGAACTAGTTTACAGTCCCACCAACAGTGTAAAAGTGTTCCTATTTCTCCACATCCTCTCTAACACCTGTTGTTCCCTGACTTTTTAATGATCGCCATTCTAACTGGTGTGAGATGGTATCTCACTGTGGTTTTGATTTGCATTTCTCTGATGACCAATGATGATGAGCATTTTTTCATGTGTCTGTTGGCTGTATAAGTGTCTTCTTCTGAGAAGTGTCTCTTCAAATCCTTTGCCCACTTTTTGATGGAGTTGTTTGATGTTTTTCTTGTAAATTTGTTTAAGTTCTTTGTAGATTCTGGATATCAGCCCTTTGTCAGATGGGTAGATTGTAAAAGTTTACTCCCATTCTGTGGATTGCCTGTTCACTCTGATGGTAGTTTCTTTTGCTGTGCAGGTCTTTAGCTTAATTAGATCCCATTTGTCAATTTTGGCTTTTGTTGCCGTTGCTTTTGGTGTTTTAGTCATGAATTCTTTGCCCATGCCTATGTCCTGAATGGTATTACCTAGGTTTTCTTCTAGGGTTTTTATGGTTTTAGGTGTAACATTAAGTCTTTAATCCATCTTGAATTAATTTTTCTATAAGGTATAAGGAAGAGATCCAGTTTCAGCTTTCTACATATGGCTAGCCAGTTTTCCCAGCACCATTTATTAAATAGGGAATCCTTTCCCCATTTCTTGTTTTTGTCAGGTTTATCAAAGATCAGATGGCTGTAGATGTGTGGTATTATTTCTGAGGGCTCTGTTCTGTTGCATTGGTCTATATCTCTGTTTTGGTACTAGTACCATGCTGTTCAGTTACTGTAGCCTTGTAGTATAATTTGAAGTCAGGTAGCATGATGCCTCAAGTTTTGTTATTTTGAAAAGAAATTGCTCTGATTTTTAGAATTTTCAGCTTTTCTACTCTGGTTTCTCCCCATCATTGTGATTTTATCTACCTTTGGTCTTTGATGATGGTGACGTACAGATGGGGTTTTGGTGTGGATGTCCTTACTGCTTGTTAGTTTTCCAATTCTGTGAAGGAAGTCATTGGTAGCTTGATGGGGAGGGCACTGAATCTATAAGTTACCTTGGGCAGTGTCATTTTCAAGATATTGATTCTTCGTATCCATGAACACGTAATGTTTCTCCACTTGTTTGTGTCCTCTTTTATTTCATTCAGCAATAGTTTGTAGTTCTCCTTGAAGAGGTCCTTCACATCCCTTGTAAGTTGGATTCCTAGGTATTTTATTCTCTTTGAAGCAATTGTGAATTGGAGTTCACTCATGATTTGGCTCTCTGTCTGTTATTGGTGTACAGGAATGCTTGTGATTTTTGCACATTGATTTTGTGTCCTGAGACTTTGCTAAAGTTGCTTATCAGCTTAAGGAGATTTTGGGCTGAGACGATGGGGTTTTCTAAATATACAATCATGTCCTCTGCAAACAGGGACAATTTGACTTCCTCTTTTCCTACTTGAATACCCTTTATTTCTTTCTTCTGCCTGATTGTCCTAGCCAGAAATTCCAACACTGTGTTGACTAGGAGTGGTGAGAGAGGGCATCCCTGTCTTGTTGCAGTTTTCAAAGGGAATACTTCCAGTTTTTGCCCATTCAGTATGATATTGGCTAATAACTAAGATCAGAGCAGAACTGACAGAGATAGAGACACAAAAAATCCTTCAAAAAGTCAATGAATTCAGGAGCAGGTTTTTTGAAAAGATGAACAAAATTGATAAACCGTGAGCAAGACTAGTAAAGAAGAGAGGAGAATCAAATAGACGCAATAAAAACTGATAAAGGGGATATCACCACCGATCCCACAGAAATACAAGCTACCATCAAAGAATACTGTAAACTTCTCTAGGTAAATAAACTAGAAAATCTAGAAGAAATGGATAAATCCCTGGACACATACACCCTCCCAAGACTAAACCAGGTAGAAGTTGAAACCCTGAATAGACCTATAACAGGCTCTGAAATTGAGGTAATAATTAATAGCCTAACAACCAAAAAAAGTCCAGGAGCAGATGGATTCACAGCTGAGTTCTACCAGAGGTACAAAGACGAGCTGGTACCATTCCTTCTGAAACCATTCCAATCAATAGAAAAAGATGGAATCCTCCCTAACTCATTTTATGAGGCCAGCATCTTCCTGATACCAAAGTGTGGTGGAGACACAACTAAAAAAAAAGAGAATTTTAGACCAATATCCCTGATGAACATCATTGCAAAACCCTTAATAAAATACTGGCAAACCAAATCCAGCAGCACATCAAAAGCTTATCCACCAAGGTCAAATTGGCTTCATCCCTGGGATGCAAGGCTGGTTCAACATACGCAAATCAATAAACGTAATCCATCATATAAACAAATCCAAGACAAAACCACAAGATTATCTCAACAGATGCCGAAAAGGAGTTTGTCAAAACTCAACAGCCCTTCATGCTAAAAACTCTCAATAAACTAGGTATTGATGAGATGTATCTCAAAATAATAAGAGCTGTTTATGAGAATCAGTGTCTTTAAATAGAAACACACACAAAAGGAAGGTTACATATTGATTGATCCATGAAAATGTTGTGACCAGAGGCTCGCAGGAGCATAGCCCTATTTCTCCTAGGAACAGTGTTTCAGTATTTGCTAATTCAATGTTCACAACGACTTTGTAAAAAATGATTACCATGGATAATGAGAATCAGTATACAAACAGATGTATACATAGACACACACACATCCTTTTTGTGTTTAAGAAGTTAAAGTAGAAAATTATAGTATACTAGTATTAGCTACAGTCTCCAAGAATACAACTACAAAAACATATTTAAGCCATTAGTAAATTTCATTATATTGCAATCAGAATTCAAATAATTTTAATATTTCCTTCTGAAATTGGTGCACCATCTAGCTGTTTTGATACCATAAACAAGTAAATTTTATAAATGTAGATATATGAGATCTTTCAGTTACTGTGATCAACTCATTTATAAAATGTATCTTTGAGTATATATTAGAATTTCTCCTTTTCTGTGTAAATTAAGTAAAATTCAAAACTTTCTCTGCTAACTTTATTTAAACAATGCTTCTTGAGCTCTCTGTTATTTGATAGGAAGTTAGTAGTTCAGAGAAATCAATAGACTCTTCTACTTCCTTTCTGTCTCTTTGAAATCTTGAATAAAGGCTTTAAACCTGATAGCAATACCTTTATCTCTAACCCTGTGCATTTGAGAGTGCATAATTGTGCATTTTGCAATTTCCTTGTCTCATTTGTTCTCTCTTGTTTATCTGCTTACTCCTAAGGCTGGGAAAAGTGATAATATATGAGCGGCCCATGTAGTAAGCAGAAAATGAGGGCGAGTCCATGGATATCTTATCCATGTCTTGGTACTAGTGGCATGCAATAATATGGGCCTACCAAAGCTCCTAGATTTTTTCAGCTTTAAGTTTTTTGTTAGATACACTGCCAATATATAGAAAAGACTATAATGTGGGAAAATATGAGTGGTTAGTTACATTCAGGCCTTGCTGTTTGCAGCCTTAAACTTCATGTAAAACCTCAATGAAACGTATTTTCTCTACTTTTAAGATAAAGGATTTGAACAATTGATCTAACTCTCTCACAGCATTACTGTGATTATCAGAGGAATAAAAAGCAAACTTAGTAATCTATCTTTTCTTCTGTAAAATACTTCACTTTCTCTATGTTTGAAAAATGAGGTCCCTCATAGAACAAGGTCAGTATTATGGGAGAATGACTCATTTAATTCTAAAATGTAACGTGTTACAATAATTTGTCTTAAAATGGTTCAATGCAGATGTCACAGAATGAGTTCCGATGGGTCTGCAGAGGTGAATTCATAGGAAACTTTGTTACCTCTCTGTTTGGATTTATGAAACTGGTTCTCTAGTTTCATCAAATAGTAACGCCCAAAAAGTGAAAAGCCTAAACTTCTACTTTTTTCATGCTTTTCGTATGTATTAGTCTGTTCTCATGATGCTATAAAGATACTACCTGAGACTGGGTAATTCTGATCAAAAGAGGTTTAATAGACACAGTTCTGCATGACTGGGGAGGCTTCAGGAAACTTACAATCATGGCAGAAGGCGAAACAGGACACCTCTTGCATGGCAGCAGGAGAGAAAGAGGGGAAACTGGCACTTTAAAAACCTCAGATCTCGTGAGAATTCCCTCACTATCATGAGAACAGCATGAGAGAAACCACCCTCATGACCCAGTCCCCTCCCCACTAGGTCCCTCCCTTGACACATGGGTATTACAATTCGAGATGAGATTGGGGTGGAGACACAAAGCCAAACCATATCATCTTAGCTGTAGGCAAAAAATGGGATATATCTTTATTCTTTGACTGTCTAGAAATGCCACTCTCTCAAAAATATAAGCCTAGGAGACAGAGGGTGAAGGTAGGGTACCATTTTCTACCATAGTGGGGATAAGTGACACTTTTTTATCCTATTAGTTTAATATAGGCAATGGACAATGATAATGTAAATGAAATTAATTACATAACTACCAAATGAACCACAAAGAAACGAAAAAGTGTTCTGTGAAAGAGAACTATGGGGAAGATTCACCTTAAATTAGATGTGAATTTCCTTTCACTAATTTCTACTTGAATTATTTAGGCCTACTCAGGACTCTTGTTGTATTTTTTAAGATTCTGAGTTTGGATCACCTTTCTCATCACAACATTTTCTTATTTTAATTTTTTAAAATATTTAATTTTTAAACACTTAATTTTGTTGTCCTCTCCTCCAAACTTATATCCAATCACCATCCACCTTTCTCAAGAAGAGGAGCTACCAAAATCACGTGGCAGTAAGGCCAGGAAGGTAATAACAAAGCAGAATAGAGTGCGCGTGCAGAGACTACTGTTCCCTGCTCTAGATGTGAACCTGGGGACCTGTGCCACAGGGTCCTGGAGCAAGAATCAGAGTTCCAACCAAGATATCTGGACCTGTCCCACTCACCTCAAGGATAGATTGTGCCAGTCTAAATACATTATATCTGGAGAGCTGCTGGTGTTCTAGGCCTCTGGGAAAATAGCAGAGCTGTGACATTAAGCTGAGTTCCCCTATCCTTGATCCTCAGGGCACCAGACTTTGTAGCTGAAGGCATCACAAGCAGAGAGGTTCTACTTGTCACCTTGCAACAGAACTGGCAATTTTTTAGCTGTTCTAGCACCTACCCACAAGGTTACTGTGCCTTACGCTGCTGTGTGAGTCCTTCATTTATTATACTCAGGCAGGCAGATCTGGATATGAAGGTGAAAAGCTCCACCAGTAATAAATAATAATAATAATAATAATAATAATAATAATAATAATAATACCTAGGAAACCCAGCAGCCAGATAAAGGAAATGTAAGTAGAACACTCAGGTACCAAACTGACATTTAGGCAGAATTTCTGCAGCTGGTTGATGACAATTAGAATAAAGATAATAAAGATTTAACATAACTTTAGGTTTAAATCATTTTCTAAGACTAAAATGTATGATTTTGAGTTCAAAAATGTAGGATTCAGTGAGAATATGGTCGCTATGGAGATCTAAATTAGTGGTCCAGAAGGTGCACTAGAATACATATTTGAACAAGAGCAAAGCTGAAGAGATGGTAATCATAATGGAAAGCATACAAGACAGAAGACTGGTGGGCATTGTTCAATGTTCAATGTGCTTTTTTTTTTTTTTTGAGACAGGCTCTCACTGTGTCGCCCAGGCTGGAGTGCAGTTGTGCGATCTAGGCTCACTGCAACCTCTGCCTCCTGGGTTCAAGTGATTCTCCCACCTCAGCCTCCCCAGTAGCTGGGACCATGGGCATGCACCACCACATCCAGCTAAATTTGGTATTTTTCGGTAGATACAGGGTTTCACCATGTTGGCCAGGCTTGTCTCGAATTGCTGACCTCAGGTAATCCATCCTCCTTGGCCTCCCAAAGTGCTGGGATTACAGGTGTGAGCCACCATGCTTGGCCTCAATGTACTTTTTGTTTCTAACTTAGTTAATCCTTAAAAGAACCCTTTGAGATAGAAATTCTAGAGAAATATAATACTTGAATAATGAAAAATTTTGTAATAAAAGAATAAAGAAAGAACAAACTGTAAAAATGTAATGCAAGAATTCTCTCTTGATGAAGAAATGTTAAGTATAGATAGAAAGAGCTCATCAAGTTCCATGAAGGATTATGAAAAAATAAAATTAAAAGATGCACTCCTAGACATATGGTAAAACTCTATTCCAAATATCAACAGTCAAATTTATCATTTCAATACAACAGATTAGAATTGATAAAAATTACATTTACAAAAGATAGAGGTTAAAGGACTTTGATATCTTTCCACTAAGATATTATTTACCTGCTAAAGAAAGGTACTTTCTGCTCAATTTTATATTGTTATGCCTTGTCATCTTTATTTAAATATGCATGACATGTATTTTTCTATGTGGTGTGGTGTGAGTCCAACTTACCTTTATCTAGGATAATAAAATACTGAAATAATTATTTGGACGAAATATCCCTTTTTCACACTGAACTTAAACACTTTTATATTACATAATCAGCCCTTCATATCTATGGGTTTCATAATCACAGATTTCATTAATCACTGACTGAAGATATTTTCAAAAAAGAATAAATAAAAAATAATAAAATAAAACAAATAAACAATTATGATGACTATGTAGCATCTGCATTGTATTAGGTATTATAAGTAATCTAAAGATAATTTAAAGTATACAAAAGGATGTGCATAGATTATATGCAAATACTATGCTATTTTATACAAAATGAGCATCTGAGGATTTTGGTATCCACAGGGTTACTGAAACTGCCCCATATGGATTCTAAAAGACAACTGTATTAATTTGCCATATACACCAAATAAATTGGAATGTCTCTTTTATCTCCTGTTCTATTTATTCCTAAACACAGCTATTCTGTTTTTATTATAATGGCTTTATACTATGTTTGCATATCAGATAAGATCATCTTCGCTATTCTTTCATTTATAACTTTTGGCTATTTTTAAAATTTTATTCTTTAACATGAGTTTGAAGTCATAACATCTAAAACCCCTCTACCTCATCCAAAATAAATAAATAAATTCCTCCTGTAGCTGTCTTTGTACTTGGAACTGCGTATGTTATTTTGAGAGAAGAGTTATTTTTATATACTAGATGTTACATATAAGAAATTGAATCTTAATTATTGTTTTCATTTCTGGTTGGTTATTTTCTAAAATGTTATTTTCATATCATTTTCCAAGATTTATACCATTATTTTTTTCTTTCCCTATTGTAAATGCTAGAACATAAAAAAAAATAGTGATTAGTACTGGTAAGAGTGCATACTTTTGTAGTATTTCTAGACTAAGGGAAATGATCTTAATATGTCACCATTTAGAACCATGTTCAATGTTGAGTTTTGGTATATTTTTAAAATTATATTTATGTGGGCACCTTCTATTCCAGTGCTTGTTTTTTATACCACATTGAATCATGCTCCCCAAACATTACCTCTTATATTTAAGCCTGGAGTGGAAGTGAATGGGGCAAAAGAAGAATGTTCTTTGTGCTCTGGAAAGTCAGCATTGGTATCATGAGGTAGATATGCAATCATATACAGGAGACTGCATTAAAAATGGAATAAGCTTTTCTTCCTATTTAAACTAGCCCTAGGCTAGTAATCCTACATGTGTATTTTGCAACTTCCCACTGAAATACCCGTGACTAAACTACCGTGCAAATTAAGACAGGCATTCAAGAGTCAGACAGTATCAGTGTTGCATCTCTATCTAGCTGTAAACCAATGAATTTGTTCTGTTGCAGAAGTCTAAATGTATAGGATATTAACTCTATTTCTCAATCCAGCTTCATGGATCTTGTAGAAAAATAATGGTTCAGCTATTTGCCTCTTTATACAGATATAAATCATCATCATTATCATCATGATCATTATTTTATCATGATTACTTGATTATAAGCTCCATGAGGGCAAGGATTTTCTCTATTTTTTCATGTAGAAATATCCAGTCACTAGAAAAGCATTTGACACATAAAATGTACTCATATCCTCAGTGTAAATGCTATACACTTCAAAGTTTATTATTTGCATATGTATTTTATTCACACTTTCAATAAGTATTTGTGGAGCATTTCCTGTATGACACACAGTGTTCTAGGCACTGCAGACATAATAGTAAATAGAAAATAGAAGGTCTTTGCCTTCATAGAACTTGCATCTTAAAACAGTGGTTCTCAGATTTTGCTGCACATTGGAATCACCTAAAGAGTTTTTAAAGCACTGATACCAGCTTCTACCTCCAGACTTTCTGATTTAATTCATGTCTGATGCAACTTGAACCTTGGAGGCCTCCAAAAGTTCTCCAGATAATTGTAATGTGCACCAGAATTTTTGAATCATTGGCCTAATTTACAAGTTGGCATTAAGCAATTCCAGGTTTCTTACTTGAGAGTGATAATAGATTGTGTAGATTGTGTTACAAAAGCCACCACTTTACCTGTTATGCTTAGTTCATATTATATTCATATGTTTGCTATTAATATTATTTTAATTATGTCCTATATCCTTGAACCAAAAAAAGAAAAAAGTTCCTTATGGTATTTTTGAGAAACCAACCAATACTATTTTCTAAAACACATTTATCAAAAGGAGGTGAAATATTCAACATTTCAGTTGAGCCAGTTATATACCTTCCTCTATTAAATGGAGATGCAAATATTGTTTACTTTTATCCCAATCAAATATCACATTAAAATATTGTTCTCCATATGTATCTAAGAAAGCTTTAAAGAGGAATTTTGAGCAGTTCTTGACTACTTGACTGAACATGTAATCTATATTGTATTTTACATGGAAAAACTAACTCTTATTTATATACTTATTTATTTATTTCTCTGGCTTCCAGATGCTAAAGTGTATGTTCATTATAGTACATTATAGTTCATTAAAATGTTGAAGTCTAAATTGCACTCAGGGTAGTGAAACTGCTGCTATTTTTCTTAAACATTGTACCTCTTCAGAACATATTTGCAATAGGTTCTGGCCCAAACTGATAACTTCCTTCCCATCATTTTGCATAATGCAGCAACTTTGGTTTCAAAATGCCACTATAATCTTAAATATTCTGACTAGCTTTGCTGAGTTTGCAGTAGCAACAATGATAATACCCACTGTAAAAAGGAAATGCAGAAATAGTGACTGGCAAATCCTAACATGTTCCTTATATCCATACTTTAGTTTCCTTACCAGTATAATCTATATTCCAGTTAATAATTTAGTGCTAATCAGCTCCTTATCTTCTGAAAAGGAGAGTCTGCTTTGAATCACAAGGCAGTTGACCTTGAAGGTAGGTTTAATATATGCAGATTTCTTATATCACCTCTAAGCTTTTATTACTCAGAGCATTTTCTTGGTTACATTTAGCTGTGAGCTGTGCAAACCTCATTTTGTCTATCCTAGCAGTAACTGATTTAATAATGATAGTTTTTACTCTTCCTTAGTTTTGGATTTTACATTTATTTGTATAACTAGTTTTAAATAACATAGTGTATTAATGTGCAAATAAAACAAATATAAATAGTTCAGGAAAACCATAAATACTAGAAAGAATATAGTAGGATCTTTCTAAACAAATTCAGCTATTTCACAATGTGCTTATGTATCTCTGTCAACTTTCTTTAGATTTTACTATCAAATGGCATTTTTTAGTAATGATGTAATAAATATTTAAAATTGGTTCTTTGGACTGCATTTTGTGAATTGAAAATGAATGTGAATTGAGAAATGAGCTATAGAATTTTATTATATATAAAACTATAAGCAAAGCTATATTATTATTATAAAACCATGTAAGCAAAACTATAGAAGTTCAGTTTAAATTTAAAAAATTTTCAACAAATTGAGGACAGTAACATGTTTCAAAAATAATATCAAAATTAGAATTTTTGCATGTTATAACAGCTTCGGTTTAAATGTGTTAATAAGTTAATGAGATTGCATAGGTCTAAACTGAACAACAAAGGAAAAAGATTAAAAAGAATTTTTATTTATCTAAAAAGTACACATAATCTGGGCTTTAGGAAAAAAATTTATAAAGGTCTTTGGAAATAGAATCCCATCATGAGACAATTTCAAACTTATTTGTATGTAAATAGTAGTGACTTGCCTTAAATATTAAAATACCCATCTTTGTTTGTTGTAATTGTGAATTTACTTATTTTCTCCCATCAAAATTAGGAAGAAGAAAATACAAGATTTCTATTTCAAATGAGGAAGAATGGTTAGATTAGGACAGTGGCAGCAAGGAAATATGATGATTGTTTTTTTTAATTGAGATCCTTTTTGAGAAACAAAAGGTGGCTTTGCTTTGAGTTAAAAGTCATTTTGTTGGGTAGAGTTCTTCACTTAATGGTTTCCTGCTTACTCTGAAAATACACTGGTTGATTTAGATTTGTTATTTTCTTCATTTTGCTTTTAGTGACCACATTTGTGTAATCTTCATGCTTGAAAAGTAGAATATGAAAACAACAAGAACTATAGATGTGCTTTGGAGATCGATATGTAGCGCTTTTGCTAGTGAAAAAATCTCAAAGAAATAAGTTTTAAAAAACACATTTCGTTAACTCTATTTTACAATAAAATGTTTCTATACTGGTATTAGCATTCCAAATTATTTTCATGAAACTGATTTTATGAAAATAACCTTCATCTTATTAGCTTGCTTTCTATCACGTGGTGAAAGAATGATTAAATCAAATATAAGTTATGGAGCAATTTAAATGGCTTAATCGTCTTCCAGATAAGATAGAAATGCTTCTGCTATTATCTTGAAGAATCAATAGTGAATTGAGTTGTCTTCTTTAAACACTATGCTGTTTTCACTGCTTGTTATGTTTCTTTAAAGAAATTTAAATATTTCACATGCCAGTTTAGAGAGCTATTGCTTGAAAGAAACACTTTTCAAGATCATTAGTTGTGCTATTTAAAATTAACCTTTTATCTACAAATAATGTTGTCATTCTCTTTGGAGTGTTTGACCTGACTAGAGCTACGATGGCACATTTCAGCCTACAAAACGTGAGATTTCATGTTTTGAGATTTCAGTAGTTCATAGTTTATCATAGATTTGTATTTTTTGATATAGATTAAATTTATATAACTCTAGAAAATGTGTGCTATTTATTATAAATTACTGTTTTATGTATTACTATGTATAAATTATGTGTTTCCCAATTTAACCTTTAGAAGTAAACTTAAAAGCACTCACAAATTTCTGTTGAATGTAGGGTTTAATAACATAGGCCTTCTTTATTTAAGGATAATTTTCTTCTACTATCACCTAGGCATAAAATTAATACAGTTTTATTTTTAACTACTTAAA
This sequence comes from Rhinopithecus bieti, assembly GCF_001698545.2. Lineage (NCBI taxonomy): Eukaryota > Metazoa > Chordata > Mammalia > Primates > Cercopithecidae > Rhinopithecus > Rhinopithecus bieti. The sequence goes on from NW_016818390.1 coordinate 371,961, forward strand.
CTCTTAATCTAATGTACCCTTAATGAACTTACCCGTGTAAAGTACTTGATGAAGCCATCATGAAAGGCTGCTTGGATAATATTCATCAGTTCCTTTGCTGAAAATGACTAAATTTTAATGTGAACAGTTATATATTCACCATAACTGTTTCAAGTATCTAAGGTTTATGCAACTTAATTTAATAATTTCATTTTGTTCAATTGTTCCACAGACATGTTTATTGAGTAATGAAAACACCACAATCACAAATGAATGGGAAACACAAAGAATCAGGATTAAGAGTATGCTGTGTGTTTTGATTATGATGCATAACTGAAAACCTAAAATTAACTGTAACTTAAATTGTTTCTCTGTGACTTTTTTTCTTTCTCATCCTCCTTCTTCATTCTCCCCTTCTCCTCTTTAAATAAATAAAAATATTCTGAATGTAGCTGAACTAGTTTTAGAAGTAGAGAGGAAGATTGGTTATAAAGAGGAATATAAGTTAATTTATAAATACAAGTGATCTCAAGTTAAAATCAATATAAGACAGCCTCTAATCTCCATGTAGCCAAAACCCGGGATTAACTCAAGTTCTCAATGTCCTTTGTAAATCATACTAATTAGTTTTCAGGGTAGGCACATCTTACCAACTTTATACACTTATCAAGAGTCGTTTGGATTTGTTACCTAGTGTATGATTGCCATTTGTTCTTGCTATTTCATTTCACAATTTCGTTAAAAATTGTGCAATCTAATGCAATATGAGCATTAAAAGGCTTTTATTTTATCTTTTTGAAACAAAGTCTTGTTCTGTCACCCTGGCTGGAGTGCAGTGGCATGATCTTGGCTCACTGCAACCTCCACCTCCCAGGTTCAAACGATTCTCCTACCTTAGCCTCCCAAGTAGCTGGGATTATAGGCACACGCCACCACGCCCGTCTAGTTTTTTTGTAGTTTTAGTAGAGATAGGGTTCTGCCATGTTGCCGAGGCTGGTCTCAAACTCCTGGGCTTAAGCAATCTACCCGCCTTGGCCTCCCAAAGTGCTGGGATTATAGGCGTGAGCCACTGTGCCTGGCTAAAAGACTTTTTTTTTTTTTCTCCACTATAAAAACCAAGGGAAATACCATGGAAGAAGATAAAAGCAAATTGACTAAATTATAGACAATATTTTGAAAAACTAAAATTCTAGAAGGCTTCTAGAATTTTTGCTTTGGATTTCCTTGTGAGTGGCTTTAACTTTTTTCTCCATAAAAAAATTTAAAAAACTAGAAATCAAAGGCAATGTGTGAGACTTATGAACAAAAAATTTAGTAAAGAACCCCAATCAGTGCATTCTTACTTAATAAAAAGGTCTTGGTTTTACAAACGGTAGCATCCATATCCCCCTATGTAAAATAAGATCAAGTAAGGATATACCTTTTCTTGACTTTCTGTTTTAGTTATTTTATTTGCTTAATCAGTTGGGTAAATTATGAGTCCTAGAATTTAAGAAAAGAGGGCTTCCACTGTACTTTGTACTCTCCTTCAGAGAAAAGCTAAAGAAACCCCTTGTTTTGTTAGGCTGAGGCTGGCTGAATTCCATGGGTGTTTCTACATCTGAATATCATTACAAAGATTACCCATTTGAGGAGATAAGCTTGCTATTCAAATCTACCATATCTTCTGGAAATTTTTGAGTTCTTACTCTACGAAATGAAGAAAATAACATAAACTAACAAGAATGGGGCACAGGTTTCTTCTTGAATGCCAGCTCTGATTAGTTGCTAATTGCTACTTGAAGATCTGTGCTGAGATCCATCTGTAGCCCCTTTCACCTTAGAGTCGAATGCCTGGGTCTGGTACTGTCAGCCGTGGGAACAGACTAGGGTAGAAGGATGAAACTATGACAGCATTGTTCTCCTGAGCTACAGCCATATTTCTTTTAGTGTTTTCCAGATGTATAAATGAGCTTTTCCTGTCTTTTTCTTTTTTCTTTTTTCTTCTGTTGGGACACTCCCATCAGTGACAACCCTCTGTATTGGTTAATTATTTCATAGATTAGAAAGTTTGTGGGCTCTACACAATTCATCCCTTTGGTTCCTATAGAAAACAAATGTTTGTTAACTCATTTAAAATAAGGACAACTTCACTCAAATAAAATTCATAGAATAAAAACCACTTCTGTCTACTTCTCTAAAAGCTGAATAACCTATGTCTAGTCTTCATTAAAGAAAGTCAGTCAAAAAAGAAAGTTTATTTCAAAATATTCCTCACAATGAAGAGTATACAGAATATGAGGGCAAGAGGACTATTCCAATCATCACTGTTTGATTTAGTGAATCTGGCTGCTAAATTGACTCTAGGCTATTTTTTTTACAGTTTGTCACATGGTTTAGAGTCTTTAAGAGGCCAGCCTTCCCAGGTGAAAAGTACAGTAGTTTCTAAGACAGAGTATTCTTAAGGTTTATGGTGCTAATAAATTGGTTAAGAAATATTACTTTGCTGCAATCTTTAACAAATGCGGAAAAGGACATTCTGAATTTATAATGTAAATGGGGCTCAAATTCTTTCTTGGAAAATAGAATCAATAAACATATTCTCAGAAGTAAAATATATTGATTGAGTACTATTGTCTAAATATTCCCTACACCCTAGAAGTTCCTTGTCAAATATACACACAGAAGATATACTATGCTATATAGATGAGGGTTGATGATAGGAATATGTAGATTTACACGTTAGGGATAATTTTATTTCAATTTAATGACATCAAAATTCAAAACAAATGAAACATTATACATGTAACAATGTTTTAAATGCCTCCCATGTACTAGCAGCTGTACTGGTTCTGCCCTTGGGAAGTTTACTGACATAGTTGGGACACAGGCCCATAAATAGATAATTAAAGAGAATATAATTAAAGGCTATTTTAGGGTTATGCCTAGGGAGCTCTCAGGGTATGTCGTAACTCCTCACATTTCAAATTACAAAATTTGCTTTACTCCAAAATAAAGGTAGCTTTATTGCACATTTAAGAAAACTTGAAGGCCGGGCGCGGTGGCTCAAGCCTGTAATCCCAGCACTTTGGGAGGCCGAGAGGGGCGGATCACAAGGTCAGGAGATCAAGACCATCCTGGCAAACATGGTGAAACCCCCGTCTCTACTAAAAAATACAAAAAACTAGCCGGGCGAGGTGGCGGGCGCCTGTAGTCGCAGCTACTCGGGAGGCTGAGGCAGGAGAATGGCGTGAACCCGGGAGGCGGAGCTTGCAGTGAGCTGAGATCCGGCCACTGCACTCCAGCCTGGGCGACAGAGCGAGACTCCGTCTCAAAAAAAAAAAAAAGAAAAAAGAAAACTTGAAATTGTAAAGTGTTTATGTGAAATGTTAACTTACAGACTTGATTTACCAAATTTACAACAGTAAAGTCAGTCCCACTTTTCAGAATATGAGAGGTATGTGATTTCAACACCTTAAATGGGATACCTCACATTATTATTACAGTTTAAAACCTATGAGATTTTCTTTTCTATTTTTAATCCTTCTCTTAATGATCTCATTTATTGTCTGCTGGAAGTCAATTTAGGAAATCATGTTAGTCCACTAAGCACTTCAGATAAGGCTACACCATGAAGCATTCCAAGATTATCACAAGGAATTGCTTTCGTATGCCATAAAAGAAGAAATAAGCAGAATATGGCCTGCCGAAGAAGGTTACAGTTTTACAGCCCCTCCCACTGCAGCTCTTAAGTCACTCAGTTACAGTTAACTTTGGATTATCACTCACAGACTGAAAGCAAAACACATCAAAACACTCACCACACACTCTGGGCTTGTGGTGCCACTTGTATATGCGTTTCTAAATCAATGATGAGGGTATCAGAACCAATACTGGACATGGACATGGCAAATTACAGTGAAGTTCTGGACCCAACTTATACAACTTTGGAGTTTGAAACTATGCAGATTCTATATAATTCAAATGGTAAGTTATCATCTGTTTATAGATGTAAAGAAAAGTAAGTATAATTGGAGAAGGTAGACTGAGCTTCCAAAAGTGGTGGCTCAATGTTTTTTTTTTGTTTTTTTTTTTGTTTTGTTTTTTTTGCTGGAGAGTTTAGGGCTTGCTTTTAAGGCCACAAATCTGAGCTTTTGCACTTCATTACAAAATTTAAGTTAATAATGTTGTGGCTACTTTGTGTTAGAGGTAAGAAAGCCCGGTTTTACGTAATAAAGTAATGTCAGAATTCTGTCCGGGGTCAGTTAGAGAGGTAAAAAGATTAGTTTTAGCTGTTATTTTATTTGCTGTAAATCATAGTAATAAGTAATATTGGCAGATTGGCTGTGAAAGTATATTTTCTATGAAATATATAAAATGACTTGTGGAACAAAGTTTCCGTAGAACATTAGGGAGTTTCACTGATTGTCTGCTCTTTTCATTATATTTCCAGTTCTCAATTGGTACTGATGAGAAACTGCATTTAAAATTACTATCAGGTTTTTGCATTGAATGCAAATATGAAAGGGAATAAGGCTTGCATTATAACCTCACTTGACAGGCTAATGTTTAGCCACACAAAGCTGTTGGTATTTAATTACTGTAATATTTTAACTTTAAATAAGACATGAGTTGTTTAGGGTTTGTGTCTTTATGTAATACAGTTTACTATCGACTTTGAATTTAGACTTAATACCTAGTAAAAAATCTTGTTTAAAATATGTTATCACTGTTAGAACTCCTAAGATCAAGTAATTATGTATACTTTGGAAAATGTGTGTGTGTGTGTGTGTGTTTAATGCAAGATTGAGAATATATCTTATACTGAGGATATCTTACTATTCTACTGTATTATATAATTTGTATGACTGGTGTTCTGGTTCTATTTTTAATAAGCAGTTCCGTATTAATGGGGATTTAAAAAAATAGTCAAAAGGTGAATTCTGAAAATTTAGCTCAAATATAGTTAAAATAAACCTGTAGTACAACTTTCAGGAAGTCACTGTTTTGTGTCTTTATATTTAGACTTGATTAGAGATATTTCATAGAGTATTTCATCAGAATCATGACTTTAAAAAACACTCATGATTAAGAAGTGGTAGGGACATATTTACCATAATCATAACACTTATTTACTATGTTTAATGAATATACTGAAATAACGAATTCGTATGGCTATATCCAAAGTGTGGTGTAACTTGTTTGTAATAAGATTGTCAGCAACATGTAAGTATGACACTAAACTTGAAGCAAGAGTGGAACTTTTCATATTTCTATATAGTCTCTCAGAATACAATAAATTCCAAACAGTTCTAACTTTCATTTTGTTAGTATCTGTTTTTTTAATGTTACCAAAAGGAAAATGTTTAGCATTTTAATCCTATAATGTCACATGACTAACCCTAAGCATATTCTCATTAAAATTTTTTTTCTACTTCATGAAATTACATATGACAATATTTGTCTCCACTGAAATATTAGTAAGTAGAACATATGTAAGTTACAAAATGTAATCAGGACATGACACCCTTTAGTTTTATCCTTTTATACAATAATCAGTTGTCAATATAAAATTTTGTAATAAAGTTTTACTATATTACATATTTAATATCTTTTGAATGCATATTGATTTTTAAAGATGTAATCCACAATATTAACTCATTTAAGAAATGTTTATTTTATTATAAATATCTACATTTTAAAAATAATTCTTCCTTCAGAATTGTGTATTAGATGACCCACTATATCCTGGGCATAATCCTAAATACTGGAAAACAGAGGACTAAATAAGACAGATAAATTCTCTACCATCATGGGGCTTATATTCTGTGTGTAAAGATGGGTAATAAATGAGCAGACCAATGCTGAATATACTTTTCACCAATAAAGTTATATAAAAAGCTAAGACCATTTAAAAAAACTAAGGCCAGGTGTGGTGGCTTATACCTGTAGTCCCAGCACTTTGGGAGGCTGAGGCAGGAGGATCACTTGAGCCCAAGAGTTTAAGACCAACCTGGGCAACATAGTGAGACCTTGTCTCTACAATAAAAAAATTAAAAACTAGCTGGCTGTGGTGGTGTACTCCTGTAGCCCCAACTACTCGGGAGGCTGAGGTGGGAAGATTGCTTGAACTCAGGAAGTCCAGGCTGCAGTGAGCTAGGATTTCACCACTGCACTCCAGCCTGGGTGACAAAGCAAGACCCTGACTCAAAAAATAATAATAATACTTAAAATAAGCAGGGGTCTAGATTCTACTTGAAGGATAGATGGGAGGTGACATTTTTAAATGTGTGTTCAGAGAAGGTTTCACACAAAATGGTCTTGTAGCTAGCTCAAAGAAAGGTTTAGGGAAGAACTTTCCTTCCAGACAGAAAGAAGAGCCAGGTGAACAAGTTCTGAGATGAGAGTAGCCTTCAATGACGGGAAAAAAAAACAAAAAACAAAACAAGAAGGTATTGCTGGAGAATAGTGAACTGGATGAAAAGTGGTACCAGATACTGGGATCAGAGATTTGGGGGAGTTGTAGGGGAGTTTGACATGCAGGGTTTACAGGCTGTGGGAAGATGCCTAGACTTTATTCTGTATCTAGTTACGGCAGGGTTGGATGCAGAGGGTGACATTATATGAATTACTTATAGCAATATCACTTAGGTGGCTTTGGGGTAACAAACAGTAGGGCAGCAAGAATGGAAGGAAAGAATTTAGATAGCGGACTGTTGCCATAATCTAAAGGAAAGATGATGGTTGATTGAATAAGGATGTCCGTGGTGAAAAGTTGTGGATTAAATATGTATTTCAAGCCGGACGCGGTAGCTCACACCTGTAATCTCAGCACTTTGGGAGGTTGAGGTGGGCAGACCACCTGAGGGCAGGGGTTCAAGAAAAGCCTGGCCAATATGATGAAACACCATCTCTACTAAAATTGTCCTGGCATGGTGGCACACGCCTGTAATCTCAGCTACTTGGGAGGCTGAGGCGTGGGAATCATTTGAACCTGGGAGACAGAGGTTGCAGTGAGCCGAGATCGCCCCACTACACTCCAGTCTGAGCAACAGGGGAAACTCAGTCTCAAAAAATTAAATAAATAAATAAATAAATAAATAAATAAAGTATTGTAAATATGGACTTACCAAGGGATTGGTTATAAAAGATAAAGGAGAGAATACATTAAAGACTCACAGATTATTGGTCCTGGGAAACTGGATGGAACCATTGACTGATATAGGGGAGACTGAAGGAAAGAAGAACAAGTTCTAGCGGAAAAATGAAAGTGTTTTGTTTTTGATACGTTAATTTACAATTCTGATTAGATTTCATAATGAAGTTCTTCAACAGGTGCTTGGGCATTTCAGGCTGATGCTCATGGGAGACATCGGGGCTAGAGAGATAAAATATTGGAATTATTCATCCTACAGCTAATATTTATTGTCATGGAAGTGATAAACCTCCCTTGGGAAAGAGCAGAGTTGGAGAACTAAGCCCTATGGTGTCCCAAAGTTAAATGATCAGAAATAAGAAAGGAGAGGTTGGAGCGGAAGCCGCCAGCGGGGCTTAAAAGGAAAGCACTGATGTGGGGTCTCCAGGAAGCCAACGAACGGACTGTTTGAGCCTCTAAATAATTAGCAGGACAATTTAATCAGGAAATAGTACTAACTGTAACTGTAATCTTCCTTTTTTATTCACAGATAATTCTGCCCCAGAGACAAGTATGAACACCACAGACAACGGTGTCAACTGTCTGTGTGCCATCTGTGGGGACAGAGCAACAGGAAAACACTATGGGGCATCGAGCTGTGATGGGTGCAAGGGTTTCTTCAGACGCAGCATTCGTAAGAGTCACGTTTATTCTTGCAGGTACTTTAAATGTCCTTTTAGTCAAGTTATCTTTACAGGTGTTTCAGTTTGGCACGGAAAAAGTAAGAGAAGAAAATTCAGAGTTTTCGTGTATCTGTAAGTCTATAAATACAATCTCTAAACTGCGGTACAAGTCAGAACGTGTGGGTATGTATAAGGATGTATTCACATAGGTGGTTCTTTTTATGAAACATTTTAGACTTATAGAAGGTATATAAAAAATCCACCTACCTACCACCCAGCTTAGACCAATATAGTTGAAACCTTTAATGGACACCTCCTCTGGCACTTTTTCTCCTTTGTCTCCTAGACGTAACTACCATTGTAATTTCATGTTATCTTTTCCTTGTGTTTCTTTATTGTTTTATCACATGTTCATATACCTCTAAACATTTTAAAACCTGCATTTAAAAGATTTTTCAATATGAATATTTTCTTCATGTTGATTTTTTAAGTGCCATTACATCCTAGGTCTAAAACAATTATAAAAGTGAAGATGATTTTGGTAGTTTGTTGATATCAATGAGTAAAATTTAATTTTCAGTCCTAAAATTTAAAATATATTTCTCATGCCATATTTTTTGTCATTAAATTTAAATGTTTTGTCAGAAGCTTCTTTAACTATATTATATTTGTCACTCATTTCTAGTAGGCTGTTTTCTTGTTTTTTTTCTTTTGTTTTTAGATGAACACCTAGTCAACATAATAACATGATTTAAGTATACATATTGCATATTGATTCATATGTATGACTGTCCTTTAAAGCAGATTACATTTAGATTGAATATAGGCTATTAACAAAAATGGTTACATTTAACAACAACAAAAAAAACTATATTTGTTCTGTCAATAAAAGGTATGTGTAGAATTACATCCTTTTAAGAACAGATCAGACATTTGGGAAGAGGTTAACCCTCTCAAAGTCTTGCCATGTGATTTCCTAGGGTACAACACAAGTTAATATATAACTCTCCAAATATCTATCTAGTTCTCTGATAATTCTTTAATTTTTCCAAGATAGTTTGAAGCAGGTTAAGAAAATACAAAATGCCCACTTTAAAAACTTTATAGGTCATATACACCATGGAATACTATGCAGCCATAAAAAAGGATGAATTTGTGTCCTTCGTAGGGACATGGATACAGCTGGAAACCATCATTCTCAGGCCAACTATCAGCAAGAAACAGAAAACCAAACGACCCTGCATGTTCTCCTCCATAGGTGAGAATTGAACAATGAATCACGTGACACAGGAAGGGAACCATCACACACCGGCCGTTGTGGGGTGGGGGGTAGGGGAAGGGGATAGTCTTTAGGAGATATATCCTAATGTAAATTGACGAATAAGAGTATGTGCAGCACAGCCAGCATGGCATCATTTTATTATTTTTTTTGGTTCATTATGTAACAAAACGTGCAGTTGTGCACATGTACCCTAGAACATAAAGTATAACAAAAAAATAAATAATAAATAATAAAAAAATAAAACTTTCTAGGTAAACAAAAAAAGTGTATTTAGATGAGTTTTGCTTTTATTTACATTAAAACTCTAAAGGTAAAAGGTAGATCAATTTCCTTCGTCAAAAATATTTTTGTACGAATGCTTCTAAACTAAAACAAATACAGAATAACCTGTAAACCATACCTTCTGGAGTCATCTGCTCTGTTAAAATTGAAATACCTGTGTGTATGGGTGTGTATGTGTGTGTGTGTGTGTGTAACGGTGATCCAAACAACTAAATCCAACAACTTTTGAGAATCAGAGAATCGCAAAGGCTATCAGTGCTTCTGTCCTTTCTGTGTGGGAAGAGTGGAAAAGGGATGCTCTCAGAGCAGCTTTTAGAGGTTTAAAAAATATTCTAACAACAGATACAGTTTAACTCCTGCACCTTCCTATTAGGAATGTTACTGCCAACCTAGCTTTCTTTACATATGTTAGTATTCAGCAAATGTGATGATTTTTCATTTGGAAAATGGTTAGTATATTGATGCAAGTTTAGGGGCATGGAGACTTTCTGAAGCTCAGGTTGTGCTGGTCTCAAATGTATCTATTTCCTTAGATGCCAAAATTATATTTCTACTCTAACTGCTTCATCACACTGATGTTGGGCTTTGCTTCAAAAGCACTTTTAATTGCTGTTTCGACACTTTTCATGTTATGTTTTTCACCTTATGTACAATTTGTATGCATACTCTGTTAGATTGTAATTTCTTTGAGTGGAGGAGACAAGTAGCATTAATCTGTTTAATCCTTACACCAGGATCTTGTATGTTGTAGGTGCTAAATAATATGTTTATTCAATTTTTATTATTAATTTAATGTTAATTGAATGCATTCTCCTTGTATTTTTGTCAATCTGGTCCTCTCTCCTGAGTCTCATCAGCCATTTGTTCCCAAATGAGCAATGCTTTGTTCCTCACTCTGAAAGCACATTTCTCTTCTAGCTCAATTTGATTATAGGCTTCGTTTCTCATTAGATTTTAAGTGGACACTGATAGTTTTTAGAAGAAATACATTTCACAAGATGTATATCTTTATTCTTATCATTTATCATCAACTACAAATAAACAGGTACATATCCAGATGTATGGATAATTTTGTGCCAGAATTTTGAAGAAGTGTTTGTGTTTACTGTATGCTTAATATTTACCCCTAACTATTTGAAGTGCTTTCACACAACAGCCTTTTGGGCAAGTCCTTCTCTTTATTTTACAATTGTAAACTAAAGTTACTTAACACCCCCAAGTTCTGCTGAGAGTCAACGGTAGAACCAAGCTTAGATTTAATTTCAGAGACTGTACTCTTTTTATTTGTTTGTTTGTTTGGTTAAGTACACAAGTCAGTTTTTTAGTTTATCCAGAGTGGTGCAACAATCACTACAGTCAAATTTGACCATTTTTTATCACTTTATAAAGAAACCTTTAGTAGTTACTCCCCCATGTCCTCCCAACTCCTTCCCCAACAATATGAGGTAACTAGGAATCTATTTTCTGTTTCTACAAATTTGCCTTTTCAGGACATTTTGTATAAACAAAATCATATGATGTGTGATCTCTTTTGTCTTCTTTTGTTTAGAATAGAATAGGCTGCCAAGGTTTATCCATGTTGTAGCATTTATCTGTACTTCATTCCTATTTACTGACAAATAATAATATTCCACTGTGCAGGCATGCCACATTTTGTTTTTCTATTATCGGTTGATAGACTCTTGTATATTCTCCACTTCTGGGCGATGATGAATAATGCTGCTATGGACATTTATGAACAAGTTTTTATGTGTACATATGTTTCATTCCTCTGCATACAGACCTAGCATGGCATTGCTGGGTTACAGAATAACTCTATGTTTAGCTTTTAAAGACAGTGCTAAACTTTCTTCCAAAGCAGCTGCGTCATTTAACGTTTTAACCAGCAGTGTATGAGCGTTCCAATTTTTCCACATCCTCACCAACACTTGTTTTTTCTTTATTTCATTTGCAGCCATTATAATGTGTGTGAAGTCTTACCCCATGATGCCGACTATACTCTCAATGTTGTCCTCAATTACCTCTTGATGTATAATTTGCCATGTAGGGTAAACTTCAGTGGGGTGTGGGGTACACTTAAAATTAGTAGAAGGATATTTAAAAAGAGAAAATCATGAAAATGCAGGGCCATGAAGTTCTGATAATAGCCTCCTTCATACTGAAATCATTTAGCAATAAGCAACAAAAACTTGAATGCCAAAGATATTCAAAACTAGGTTTGGCTTTCATGACTCATGATAGAAGTGGTTACGCACAGCAGCCAAAATGAAGATAGTCATTCAGTTTTATTTTACTATAAAGACTAAGTGAGAGGTGAGGCTCGTGTTTTCACGCACATGCTGATTGTGAGACTGGAAAGGTCATAGTTGATTGTTCCTATACCTTCTTTTTATCAAATCAAATGTGACAACACATATTTAAAATCCATTTGTCTATTTGCTTTTTTTTTGTAAATTATAGTTTTCTATGTATTTTTTTCAAACTAATATATCTTTGATGTTACAGGTTCAGTCGGCAATGTGTTGTTGACAAGGACAAAAGGAATCAATGTAGATATTGTCGATTAAGAAAGTGTTTTAGAGCGGGAATGAAAAAAGAAGGTAATAATTATGGTGATGATAATTAACATTATTGATGAAAAGTGATAAACATACGCACACATTCTCATTGATCACTATAACCTTTTTACATGAGTTCTAATTTTCCTCACTATAATATGGAGGAATCTATGGTTCCTCAAGTTAAAGAATTTAGTCTAAGGACATATAGCTATTAAGTGGTGTAGCCAGTATTTATCTGGTGACTATCTGATTATGGATATCATTCTCTCCACCACTATATTGTCCAAGGCAACAAAATTATTGACTAAATAGTACACCAGTATTCTGTTAGTGGGTTGAAATTACAGATTTCATTTTTTTTTTTTTTTGAGATGGAGTCTCGCTCTGTCAACCAGGCTGGAGCGCAGCAGCACGATCCTGGCTCACTGCAACCTACCAGGTTCAAGTGATACTCCTGCCTCAGACTCCCTAGTAGCTGGGACTACAGGTGCGCATCACCACGCCTGGCTAATTTTTGTATTTTTAGTAGAACCAGAGTTTCACCATGTTGGCCAGGCTGGTCTTGAACTCCTGACCTCAAGTAATCCACTCCGTTCAGCCTCCGAAAGTGCTGTCATTACAGACTTGAGTCACCACGCCTGACGCAAATGTATTTATTTTTGTTCTCAGTAACAAATGAGTGTCTTTTTTCTTTTAATGAACATTAACTGAACATCTACTTTTCATGCGTTCATTTATTTACTAAATACTTATTGAACACTGCAATTTTCCAAACACTGTTCAAGGTGTTGAAGCTTCAATAGTGAACATAGTAGACAAAATAATCTTCCCTTTCAGGAAGCTTATATTATATCGAGGGACCGAGACAATAGACTAGATGTGCTATTTTAGTGTGTACTAATTTCATCTTGCATATATTAAGTAATCTGATTATATTCTCCTACATTCTAAATACGGTTAATTTAGAAACAAATGTATTGAACACATTGTAAACATTTAACAGCATGTAACAACTACAAAATTCTATACTTGTCAGTTTTACTGTTTGGTCATGCCTATCATATGCAAAGAGATGTTTTTCACAACTATTTCACAAACTAAAAAAACAAATGAAATCACTATACTAAAGAAGTGTAAAATATATCAAACCCGTCTTTAACATAGTTAGCTTTTTCTTTGTCATTCAATATTTTAAGAATACAGGAATACCATTAGTTTTGCTCAGGTTGGTAATCTTGAAGACAACAAAAAACAAAGTTCACAAAATTAAAGGAGAAGCACTTTCTTATTTAAAAAGTGATTTATTTCTAATTTCATAGGAAGCTCTATTTGGCACTTTACAGGATTAATTTACTTGATCAATTGCCTCCCTCCATTTCTACTTGAACCCCATGTTTATCCCCACAAAAGTGTAAGCAAATAACAATCCTATATTTTCTTCATGAATTTTACAATTTGTGAAATACAATTATGATTTAAAATAGGTAAATTTTATCTTCTGTTCATAAAATAACGTGTTAATTTTCTTAAATAGTTTGGAAAGTAATTCTGAGTTTTAAAGTTGACGTATTTGTCTTTTTTACACTAACAGCATAGTAGCAAGATTAGGTGGAAACAAATAGAAACATAGTTTTATGTCAAAAATGATAGCAGTGAGAAGATTATAAATGTTTACGATATCTTTTAGCATTTTTCTAAAGAATAATCATGTAAGTTAAATTCATAAAAGCATAGCTAACATCTTAATATTTTATCGCTGCATATGCATTTCCAAATGAGTCAGTTTAGGTTAAAATCAATAACAATTTCTGTAAAACAAAAGAGCACGCTACCAGTAAGTATGATTTTAAAATAAAATATTACTGATTCACTTCAACTTACAGACAACTCACTCCTTTTTTTTTTTTTTTTTTTTTTTTTTGGAGACACGGTCTCGCTCCGTCTCCCAGGCTGGAGTGCAGTGGCGCGACCTCAGCTCACTGCAAGCTTAGCCTCCCAGGTTCACGCCATTCTCCTGCCTCAGCCTCCTGAGTAGCTGGGACTGTAGGCACCGGCCACCACACCCGGCTAATTTTTTGTATTTTTAGTAGAGACAGGGTTTCACCATGTTAGCCAGGATGGTCTCGATTTCCTGACCTTGTGATCTGCCTACCTCGGCCTCCCAAAGTGCTGGGATTACAGGCTTGAGCCACACTTGGCGTGATTTTATTCTCTAGATGGTAAACATGTGAGTTAATGTTTTCCCTGTCACTCTTCCTTATATTTAAAAATGCAGTTTTCAGTAAGGGATTTGGGGAACTACATTATTATTATTATTATTGTTATTATTATTATTTATTTTTTCTGAAGTAAAGAAGCAGATCTAGCTCTCTCTTAGAAACCTGTAAAATATATAGGATTTCTTCATCTTTCCAAAATGCTGATATTCAAACCTCAATTTTCTCAGGAGAGACTGCTCCATAGTACAACTTTTGCTTTATTAATGTTGGTAAACTGTCCCATGGAGAGTGTTTTATAAGAGATCATAATATTGTAATCCTAAAGTCATTGTAACTAAAATAAGTTTACTTTCCATTTTTGCTAGTGTTTTATAGAGAAAAGAAAATGGAAGTTTCAAAATCTATGACTCACATTTTCTGATAGTGAATACACTCTTATCTTTGACCTGGTCAATCTTATAGGCAATGCTCTTCCTCTAGTTATCTTACAGTTTTATTAACTTTCAGAGAGTAGAAAACCACGCTATTAAAAATATAGCATGGCAGAACTGGCTGAGCCAACACTTTCTAACATGCATGCTGTCATTACGTCTCAAACAGCAATGTTTTATGAGCTCTAGTGACAAGCCTGACTATTCTTGTTTTTGAGAGTAGTACAGAATGAAAATATCTTTCTCCCACCGTCTTTTGGAAAGACCCTTTCTCAATTTTTTCACTTAAAAAAAACTCCTCAAACTCTATATCCTAACATACACTAAAGAGAAGTGCTCAGTAAATACTGTGTTTTTTCCTTCTAGCTGTACAAAATGAACGCGATAGAATAAGCACCAGAAGAAGCACATTTGATGGCAGCAACATCCCCTCCATTAACACACTGGCACAAGCTGAAGTTCGGTCTCGCCAGGTACCTGTGGCACACCAGCATCAAACCCTAATTAATAAAATCGAATGTCCATGTAGACACCACGCCAAAATAATATAAGTTTATTCAAATGTGCTCATTACTAAAATAAGTTACATTTACACACATTTAAGAGTTTTACCTTGAAAGTTTGAGTGGGACTGCAGACTTAATTTTGACTATTCTTGAACAAGATTAGTTTTAAATGGAAAAATAAAATAAATTTCAGTCTAAGATTGTTTTTAAAAAAGCTTGCTTATAAGGTTGATTCAAAATAATGAATAGCGCAAAGGTCTGTAGGCAGTGTTTTATTTTATTGATTGAATCTGTACAACCCACTACCACGACTTTTGGGGAGTTTGGTTGAGATTTGTTATCAGAGCTTCTTTCATTGGAAATGACTTCTGTATTATTGGGACCTGCTTCGGAAACAGACATTTAAATGAAGAGTCAGAATTCAGAAAACACAGAAGAAAGAAAACTTTATTATTTTAAATTTATCCAATAACAGTTCTACAGTTAAAAAAATAAGTCATTAGTTATATAGATAAAAATAAATTATTTAGTGTCACATAAAGAAATCCTTAAATCAAATTTATTTTAGCATTGACCTTATTAGAAATGTTAATTTTTTTCTATTATAAAGTAGATTATAAAATTGCCAAGTAGTTAATCAGGTCCTATAATGAGTCAATGCAACTACTTTCATTTTTGATAACACAAGGGTAATATGATGAGGTTAACATCACCTTTATCATTATTACTTGAATATTGCTTGATGGGCAATAAAGCTTTTAGAGAATGACTTAAAGGGGAGCTATGAGAAAATATTCAAATACAGATAAAGATACACTCACACGCATGTTCAAAATAAGTTTATAAAACTTTTAGACTTTTTTCTTTCAGCAGAAAAGCTTTATTTAGCTTATATTTTTATATTGTCTAAAATTATACGTAATCTTACAAGTGTATTATTATATGTTAAGCCCTTCAGCATTGCTGAGTCACACATTGGTTTCTTAATTTAATTTTGATGGGCTTCCTTTTAATGCAGTGAGACAAACAGTTCTTGCTTCTTGTCTCCCCAACTGGGTAATCTTTATGAAAACATTTTCTTCATAAAGTTCCACAAATTAAAGAAAATATCACCTTTAATTCAAAATAAAATCAAAGAGCATATTACATATGGATACTATCTATCTATTTATATAGCCATTTTGATTGTAAAATTCCTCAAAAGTTGGGGTAAAACTTAGTGTACAGATTTGACCACTAACATAAGATACTGCTCCCAGAGGATGGCGCTATATAAATGAAATGGTTTTAAATTAACTTGTAAACTGATAGGTATTTTATTTTTCAATTTAAATCAGTATTTTATTTTTCAATTTAAAATGTTTAGTATTTGTCAAGATACTGTAACAACAATAGTGCCTACTTCTATGGTCTTTATTTGTCACAGTCAAAAAACAAAAGGGGAATGTTGGCCATCTATGATTTTAAACGATAATACCATGTTTTTCTTAATGCTAGATCTCAGTCTCAAGCCCTGGGTCAAGCACTGACATAAATGTTAAGAAAATTGCAAGTATTGGCGATGTCTGCGAATCTATGAAACAGCAGCTCCTAGTCTTGGTGGAATGGGCTAAATACATTCCTGCCTTCTGTGAATTACCGTTGGATGATCAGGTATACATTTAAAAATTTATAAGTGCTTTAAAAATGCTTCTTGAACTTTGCTAAGTTTATGTTCTTTCCATTTTATTTGTAATGCATATGCTATATTACTATATTTGACAAAAGATAAACTATGAGAAAGGATTGGGTTTTCTTACCCATCCACCTTTTTCTATCAAGAGGCACAACTATTTGACTTCTATTTTAGGGGTGTAGCAAATGTATTGATTGGACGAGAACTGAACAAAACACTCCTCTGCCCTTTTGGAATTTTAAAAGGCTTATGTGAGGGAGAAAGGCAGATAGCATGTAACTATCATTGTGAGACAAAATATTAGAAGAGTGAATGTCTGTGAAGCAAATGGTGGATGTTGTGTATTGGCGTTTACTGAAGGTGCTATATAAACCTCCTCAGAAATACCAGGTCACTCCTAGACAGAAACCACACAGGTTATGATGTTGTCTTGGTGGGTACTTCATGCAATTAACATAAAGTTTTACCTTTCATGCTGTCAGTTTTATCCTAGAATTTATTGTATAAAAGTTATGTTTCTGGCAAAAAGAAAAAATGTCTGTAGAAGCATGATAAGAAATTTATAGAGAAATAAAATTATAGAAGGAAATATAGAATGATCTTTTACTAATACTTATATTTTCATATTTTATCATATGTCCATTATAATATTTTAATAAGTGCTTAGAAACTTGAATTTCCTGATTGTATTATAAAGATAAGTATTTTGGTTTCAGATTCATTTTGAGTTGTTCTTACTAAGTAGGGTATAATTTTTTGTAGATGAAAATAATTTGAAAAATTCCCTTTCTGTCACATTAAATTAACAATGGTAAGTGTCGTAACTAGTGTATATTTATTTTTAAGAGAGCATTTCACCTGGTGACAGGAAAAAAAAAATACAGTGAAATCTGAAGTAATTCTTAAAAGGCTCTGTAACTGCCTTCCTGGTATGAGTCATGAATATTGACATATCATAAAGATAGCATGGCTCAGAAGGTTATGCCAGAGTGAATAATGCTAAATTGCTAAAACCTACCAGTCTCACCCCAAGCAATATAAGTAAGGTTACGTTATGTATCAGTTTTATATTTTTATTATCATTCTTCTTTAGAAATTGCTGACTTATATATACAATGATTTAAAAATTGGGAAATTAAAATCCAGTAACCAGTGAGAAACAGTTTTAATTTGCCAACTGATTCTTTAATAATAACAGCATAACATTTATTAATTAGCCACAAATTTGTAAATGTCTGTTATGAATAAGGCACTGGGAAATTAGCTTTCAGTTGCACTATAAATTACATAATTTGATTTAATTATCTCAGGAGCTTGGTGACAGGTGTTATCATATTCATTTTACAGTTTCTAAAACTGAATCCTAAATCAGTAAAATTCATTCAATAAATTCATCAAATGAATATTTATTGGATTACTGTTCAGTTTTAGGAAGTGTGGGTATTTAGCAGTAAAAATACAGATTTCTTCACTATTTTCATAAATGTACACTCTGAGAGAGGTGGATAACTTAAAAATGCAAAAATTATGAGAAAGTTCATTCCAAGTGGAGATAAGCTCTATAAAATGCTATAAAATGGAATAGAATGAGTTGTTGGAAAATGGGGATAAAATGAGAAGAGAGACTTTAAACTGAGGACCAGAGAAGTTATTACCTGAGACCCTGAAAGACAAGGGGCCAAGCACAGGAGAATCTCAGAAGAAAGCACTCCAGATACAGGAACAGCATGTCCAAGGTTCTGAGTCAGGCAGGAGCAATGTGAACAATGGGTGCTGCAAGATGAAGTCAGAGACATGAGGGCTGGGAGGCAAAGCACTGACCCACTGTCACTCTTCCCATCACCTGCGAGGCCATGTTTGCGGAGTTTGGATTTTAGTCTAGGGACAATAAGAAATCATTAAAAGAGTTTTCAGCCTGGACTGGGGTGGTAGCAATGGAGATGAAAAGAAGTGGATCACTTTGGCTTGTATTTTAAGAAGCAGCACTAGAATTTACTGTAGAGTTAGAGAGGGCTCAAAATAGTCTCTTGTTTTGATGTGAACAAGCACTTTGGATTACGGCGACATTTACTAGATAAAGATACTGGAGAAGTGTTATGTTGGTAGGTATTAAATTTGTAATGCTTCCTATACTTCCTAGTGGTGATACGCAGCAGGTAATCTAGTGTACAAATGAAGCTTAGTTGAGAGCTTACTGCAAAGAGTTAGGGGTTCAATCTAGAAAGTGACAGAACCCAGACCTCCCATCTTTTCCTTACAACAAGTCTTTGCTTTGCTTTTGTTAATTTAGTTTATTACATGCAGGAGATTAAGTTTTATATATGTTTTATCATTTAGTACTCATGAGTACATGATGAGCTTTTTTTTTTTTTATCTCTACTCCCATATTATAGATGAAAACAAATGAGTAAGTTCCAAACACACAGGTTAACTTACACAAGGTTAAAGAGGTAGTAAGTGGCCATGCTGGGATTTGAACTCTGGTCTGTTTGATTCTGTTTCCCTTCCAAACAGTTAACTTTCTGCTTTTTTTTTCTGCTGCTATTGTATTGACTTGCTAGATAGTTTTAAAATTTTTGAAAAGTTGATTCTATTGACATGCTACATAGAAAACTGGAAGTTTACTGATGGTGTGTATCTATGAATGCTATAGTTTGTTAAAACAACAACAACAAAAGTCCCAGGCTTAAAGAACACTGTAAGTTAACAAGACTCATGTCATCTTTTAATCATTATATATTATAATTAATTGTTAAACTTAGAATTTTTCATTAAGGTGGCACTGTTGAGAGCTCACGCAGGGGAGCACTTACTCCTTGGAGCTACAAAGAGATCCATGATGTATAAAGATATTTTGCTTTTGGGTAAGTTTTTTTTTTTTAATATAAGAATAAATTATGCATATTTTATTCTTGCAATAATATACAGGGTCTGTTCTGTATGTACCAAGTATTTGCAGACACTGTCAAATGGTGCTGTCACTTCACAGGTTGGATTTAATTGTGTCCTCACTTGGCCTTATTTTTCCTCGCCTTGACTGTATCTAAGTTCAGAGTCCATGAGATGATCAGGGAGCATTAAGATTTAAAAATAAAAAAGAGATGTTGTTCAATAAACATAATATTGAGGTATGTTCAAATTATATCAGAAAGAATAATTAATGACTTATATGGCTTCCTTATGGAGTCTCAATGTGTTTTCATATTTCCTTAGAGTCTGTTTTTTATTTTATAGGCTTTAAAAAAAAGTTTACATCCTATGATCTTATTGCCCATGATATGCTACAAAATGATCAAGTACCATGATGTGCTACAAAATGATCAAGTAAAAAAGTACTGGTGGTAATGACTATTTTGATAGACAGGAATGCTAGAAAAGGCAAAAGAAGGATAATAGATGTGGGTGGTGGAGTAGAGAAGACATAAAGAAAAAACGTTTGTCTTCATTAATTGCTCCAATCCTGCTATTTTACTTAATGTATACAATTAGATTTTGAGAGTTGAGATCTTTCTGACACTTACTAGCTCCACCTCTCTCTGGCATGTGTGAAAATATGACTAGATGATTTTATTTTTGCGCTAGATGTTTTAGCCCCAAATATAAATAAATTGAAGACAATATAACAATATCTAATATTGTTGTGGGTTTACTATGTAAATGCACTGGTCTAAGTACATTACGTGTATATATATATTCTCTCATTTAATCCTTGAAATAGCCCTAAGGGATTACTACTATTATTTATAGCCCATTTTGCAGGTGAAGAAATGGAGGCAGAGAAAGTTTACCAAAGGTCACAAAGCTAGTAAAGAATATAGCCAAGATTCTAAACCACATAATGTGATTGTGGAGACTATGCCCTGAAATGTTATTAAATACCTTCCTTGCATTTCTAGTAAACACCTAGAATACTGTTCTCGTTGTAGACCTAAATGCAATATACCTAGAAAACAAAATGTCTACGGTATAAATTCTAGTTCTAAATTGGTTTACCCAGAATAATTAGGTAAGCTAACATTTCATAAAGAAAGAGTGAAGCTCAAAAAAAGATATTAACTATGTGAAGTGAAATATATGTTACTTTTACCATGGTAATTATTTTACAATGTAGATACACATCAAAGCATTACATTGGGCCAGGCATGGTGGCTCATGCATGTAATCCCAGCACTTTGGGAGACAGAGGCAGGAGGATCACTTGATGTCAGGAGTTCGAGACCAGCCTGGCCAACATGGTGAAACCTCATCTCTACTAAAAATACAAAAAATTAACCGGACATGGTGGTGGGTGCCTGTGATCCCATCTACTCTGGAGGCTGAGGCATGAGAATTACTTGAACCTGAGAGGTAGAGGTTGCAGCAAGCTGAGATCGTGCCACTGCACACCAGCCTGGGCGATAGAGAGAGACTCTGTCTGCAAACAAACAAACAAAAAATCACATTGTACACTTTAAATATATACAATTCTGTTTGATGGTCATACCTCCATAAAGCTGGGGAAAAAAGAAAGAGCGAGGGTACCGTTGAATATGCTGCTACCCTGAGGATTGTCTTTGCCTGCAGTGAAAGAATTTAGAATATTTGTCTTTTTATAAAACCAGAAAATAACAATTTAGCTGTTATTTTGGAAGCTATAAAATGTCCATTATATTATAGCCAGAGAATTTCTGAGTTAGAAAGATATTTAGGGAATAGGTGGTCTAGCTTGCCACCCAATTTTTGAACTCCCTTAAAGTCAGCCTTATAAAGTGGTTATCCCACCTCTATTTAAAGAATTCCAGGAAGAGAAAATACACTATCAGAGGCAACTCATGAGAATTCATATGTTAATTTAAAAAAAATCAGCTTCCTTTACTTAGACGTGTTGAAACTGTCTCCATAGTGTATGCCTAGAATGCCTGGAGTATCAAAGTGCTGTTTTTAATCTGCTGTAAGCAAGAAAGATTCTTTAGGGTTTGTATTATAGTCATTAGTGAATAAAACTCTAATAGATGAGTGACAGAGAAAACTAATCATTGTATTTAGATTTTCTCTTGTCAATTATTAGCATGTTATTAGTCTGTGCTTTTGTGTTATCGCAAGTGACTGATACCATTAAAATGCATGTGATCACGTTATCAACGTTATTCGTCCTTTAAGCATGCTTGAGTTTTTCCAGCATAACTAACAACACCACTGAGAGAGAAAGTACATCACTATTCCTTCAAGGGTAGACTATTTTAAACACAGGTTTGTTCAATTTTAAACAATGCTGACAATTTTGGGAGACAGGTGGTTATTTTGTTGTTATTGTTTTCTCTTCCATAGGAAACAACTATGTTATTCACCGCAACAGCTGTGAAGTTGAGATTAGCCGTGTGGCCAATCGTGTTCTAGATGAGCTGGTTAGACCATTTCAAGAAATCCAGATTGATGACAATGAGTATGCTTGTTTAAAGGCAATTGTATTTTTTGATCCAGGTTGGTTTTCAAAATTCCACTAGAGAATTAATATAATAAAAATTGAACTACATTTCAAGATTAGAATATTTATTGTCTTCACACTCTAATTAGGTTAAATCTGTACACTGCCTTTCTTATTCCTTGGTTAGATGCAAAAGGGCTAAGTGATCCAGTAAAAATTAAGAACATGAGGTTCCAAGTGCAGATCGGTTTGGAGGACTACATTAATGATCGGCAGTATGACTCCCGGGGAAGGTTTGGAGAGTTGCTTCTGCTCTTGCCCACACTGCAGAGCATCACTTGGCAAATGATTGAGCAAATACAGTTCGTTAAACTTTTTGGGATGGTCAAAATTGACAATCTGCTTCAGGAAATGCTACTAGGTGGTGAGTACATTGAAGAATTTCTACTTTATTGATTAGAATCACACTAAATATAAGTTTGACCCATTGATTTTTTTTATTTTTATTTTTTATTTTTTTTTTATTATACTTTAATTCTAGAGGTACATGTGCATAATGTGCAGGTTTGTTACATATGTATACTTGTGCCATGTTGGTGTGCTGCACCCATCAACTCGTCAGCACCCATCAATTCCATCCTTCATGAATCAGGTATAACTCCCAATGCAATCCCTCCCCCCTCCCCCCTCCCCATGATAGGCCCCGATGTGTGATGTTCCCCTTCCCAAGTCCAAGTGGATCTCATTGTTCAGTTCCCACCTATGAGTGGGAACATGCGTTGTTTGGTTTTCTGTTCTTGGTGATGGTTTGCTAAGAATGATGGTTTCCAGCATGCAAAATCCATTTGTCCCTAACAAAAGGACGCAAACTCCATCCTTTTTTATGGCTTGCATAGTATTCCATGGTGTAAAAAAAAATATGTGTCACATTTTCTCAATCCAGTCTGTCACAGATGGACATTTGGGTTGATTCCAAGGTCTTTGCTATGTGAATAGTGCCGCAATAAACATACGTGTGCATGTGGTCTTTATAGCAGCATGATTTATAATCCTTTGGGTATGTACCAGTAGTGGGATGGCTGGGTCATATGGTACATCTAGTTCTAGATCCTTGAGGAATCCGCCATACTGTTTCCCATATGTTGAAACTAGTTTTACAATCCCACCAACAGTGTAAAAGTGTCCTATTTCTCCCACATCCTCTCCAAACACCTGTTGTTCCTGACTTTTTAATGATTACCATTCTAACTGGTAGAAAGTTCTGCTAGGGCAATCAGGCAGAAAAAGAAATCAAGGGTATTCAGTTAGGAAAAGAAGAAGTCAAATTGTCCCTGTTTGTAGATGACATGACCCTTTGATTTTTTTGGTCCATATTTAATTCATCTGTTGAAGTCACTGTGATGCTCCTGAATTTTTCTCCTTCTGCTAGGACATAATGAACTCAAGTTTTTACATTTAGAAAATTTGCAAGACCCATCAGAGAGACAAAAATACTTGGACAGATTCAAACCCCCATTCTTTTTTTGTTTTCTTGAGACAGAGTCTCACTCAGTCTCCAGGCTGGAGTGCAGTGGTGTGATCTCGGCTCACTGCAACCTGCGACTCCCTGGTTCAAGTGATTCTCCAGCTTCAGCCGCCAGAGTAGCTAGGACTGCAGGCACACGCCACCACACCTGGCTAATTTTTGTATTTTTGGTAGAGATGGGGTTTCACTGTGTTCACCAGGATGGTCACCATGTCCTGACCTTGTGATCTGCCAGCCTTGGCCCCCCCAAAGTGCTGGAATTACAGGCGTGAGCCACCGTGCCCAGCCTCAACCCCCGTTCTTATTAGCCTCCACCACCTCTACTCCACAGTCCCTTTGACTTAAATTTTCAGATCCTTCCAAACATGGCAAACAGAAACAAATTTCCTGGTTTTATGACCTCTTCAAATATATCATGGTTTTTCATGCCCTGATTTGTTTAAAACCTCAAGGATACTGGAATTGCAATATAACCTAATACATATATATATATATATATGTATATAAAATATCTTAAAAATGAACATTGTGTTCCTGAAATAATTAATTGACACAAAATAGTAGAAAGGGAAAATGATATTTCATTGTTGCAATAAATGTCAGGAATAAGTTAAGAAATTTATTTTGCATTCCAATCTAGATTAAATTTCCTTGTAAAATAATCATATTTGTTTTTAGTTTTCTGGTGCATAATTTGTTCCTAATGATATCTTTCTGAAATGAAAGTTGTTCATGCTATTACGGTGATCCCAAATACTATAAACTTGAGGTAAGTGATTCTTGGAATTGCCTTAACAACAGGCAGCGAACCTAATGATTCCAGGAAATGGCACACAAAGTCCATTTTTAATATACAGCATAATATGATGCAACATTAATCTAGCCAATGTACAGTGAAAGCTGACATTGTTCTTAATATGCCAGTGGTTCTGTCAATTTATTTTTGAATTCCCAAAAGCACTTGGCAAAATAGCAATATTTAAGCTGTCAATCAAAACATTTGTTTCAAGGTAAACTTGCTGTTCCTTGATTAAATACCACTAACACAGCATCTTTTTATCTTTTGTAGGGGCTTCCAATGACGGTAGTCATCTCCATCATCCAATGCATCCACATTTGTCTCAAGATCCATTAACCGGGCAAACTATACTTTTAGGTCCTATGTCAACACTGGTTCATGCAGACCAGATCTGTAAGTATATAGGCTACTTTTCAACCATGATATTTCTTAATTACCTGAGAAAAAGTGGAATTGTGGGAAAGAATCTATTAGTAACCAGAAATGGCAAAAACTTGGTGTAATTTCCCATCTGGGACTCAGCAGTAGAAGATTGCTATTCAGCTTGTCACTTATTCTCCCTAGAAGTCAGTTTGCTTCCTAAAATGAAAATGTAAGAAAAGTCTTTCTACTTCATAGATCTGGGGAGCACAAAAGAGTATACAAGTAGTCCTTGCTCTGCATGGTAGTGTGAGACCGTAAAAACGACAATGCAAGCTGAAACCATGCAAGGGAATCTAAATAATCAATGGGAAAATTATTTCCTGCTTGGGACCTTCAAAAATGTTTGTGAAAACATTGAGAACTCTCTTAATGTTTATGGAAACTAAAGAAATGCGATCTTTATACTTTTTTTGTAGAATTAAATATAAAACATTTCAGTTGGTACACTGTAATTAAAACATTAGGAATATTGACAATCAAAGTGTTTTATTTCTTTATAAAATAATTGTGAAACGCAGTTTGACCAGTCTTGTCACCTTTTAAAACTTACATTAGGAAGTGAGGCTCTTTTCTACGCCCTGATGAGTTTTACTCTTTGGGAAGTTTGGATCAGCTTTCAACATTTTATCCCTTGTATTCTCAATGTCCTGGCATATTTCTGAGAATTCATTTAATGTGAAATTTCTTTTGCCGCTTTCACTTCCTTTGGGACACCTTCTCCCCTTCTGACACATCCAGCTTTCTCATTTATGTGGACAAGTTTTCCTTCGCTAAGTTCTTGGCTGCATATTTAGAGACTCAAACGACAGCAGCGGCAGCATTCCCATGGACAGCTACTTCTTCTGTGACTGCATTTGTGTTCTATTTGTACGTCACTTGCAGCATCATCAGCTTCTATTCCTTTTCTGCACTTTCACTGTTGTTGGTCAATTCTAATTCGATTATTCAGTTTTGTAAAATGTGAGTGAATTTACCACTAGGAAACAAGAAGGCCACACAGCCACTGTATGCAGTTTGTTTTCCATACCTGAACTGAATAGAGGATGCTCAGTGACCAATCATGGATAGACTAAAAATTATGGCATGATCAGTCATTGATCATAAAGCACATCTGTTATTTAGACAGTTGTTTGCAGACTGAAGAGTTGGCAGTGGAGTCTGTATTTATGAAATTACTCACTAATTTTGAGTTACCGTGGTGACTGAAACTTGAACCATGTTGTTGCCAGACTGGTGCTGTTTAAGCCACGGTAACTAGAATTCATTCACATCAGAATTGTGCAGTGAGGGCTGCTTATGAAAACTTCTTGGAACTCAGATGACTATATAAATACCATAGAGATTGTTTGTAGCTAAGTTAATCTATTATTATAACCTTAATGATAATTTTATTTTTCTAAGTTATTCTAGTGATACAGATCTCTAATTATTTGATAAAATATCTAGATTAACTGATTAATTGCTTCTGAATTTAATGTAATTAATCCCAGATTTACCTTCGATCTATTGCCTCTGAACACCAAACCTACTAACTCACTGAGATTACTTGAGTTATTGTGATATAATTATTATGCATACTCTTATTGCTTACTGAATTTACAATAGTCTTTAATAGCTAGCTACAACATTTTTTTTCCCCAAATGTTGTATGCAATGCAACAATTTACCAAGTACCATCTGACTTCTAGCCATTGGTAGGGAACGTAGAGGCCACAGAACTGCATGCTACCATGCCGTCTTTTAGATACAAGCACAGGTAGACCTTTGTGTGACTAGTATCTGAAACCAAAATTCTTTGAGTATATGAGAGAGAGAAATAAATGAAATTGTTAGGAAAAACATAAATTATAGAAAAATATCACATAATCTTGGATTTCCAATGTACTTGAAAGGCATTATTTGGGACCATCCTTGCAAAATAGATCTTACCATTTTCATTTAATAGATAATCAATAGCAGAAAGAGAGTGGCAAGCTTAATACCATACTAGAGAGTTTATGGAGTTGTGTCTCTTAAAGATCAGTTATTCATAAACTCGCAAAATGAAACACATTAACAACACATTAAGCATTGTAGGAATCAACTGGCAAGAGAGTTGGACAGTTCTGCTGGTGGTTGAATACTTTTTAAGGGCTAGTATTCTAGTATTTTAAAAACATATTTGCTGACCCTAGTCTTTTAAAAATCACATTGTTACACTAATTTTTATTCTTGTTCTTTCCACATAGTATTTGTGGGATTTATTTGTAAAAGAAATCTTGACTTTACTATGCTCGTTTGAAATAATTTATATTTTATGCAAGCAGGATATTAAACACAACCAAAAGTTAAGTTCATGCATATTTTCTTGGTCTTTTAGAGAAGGCTACTGCAGTCTTAGATCTAGTCTAAATAGCCAGAAATAATTTTAAAAGCAGATTTTGATATTGGTTTGTCATTTAAATGGCACTTAAAAGTTTTGCTTCTGAGTAATTGCTAATCCATACTTAACAATAATATAAAGCTAATGTATTAATGAACACCAGGCAAAAGGAGGCTGTTCTTGTTTTGTAGATAATTTTTTGAAACTGTTGAGACATAAGCTATAAAGTTTACAAAGCCTCAGTCTGATCATCAAACATTTTCTGTTAGTTCTGTTTACTATGTGGAATAATCCAGTAACAATAAGCGTTGAGTACTAAAATATTTCAAGTTTCTAAAAATTACAGAATAACTCCTAGATTATTTTATAATATGGTTACATTTTACAATGGAAAGAACTACTATTCTAGACAATTAAGTTTTGAAACTATTTACATTCAATTCAATCTTTTTGTATTCAATTACTTTCTATTCAATTACTCAGGCTTGCTCTTTGCATCAAAGGGGATGGGACAGGCAAGCTCGATTGTAACAGAATAATTTTGAAGCGAAAAAAGTCAGTATTTTTCAGATGCTTTTGACTACAACTTAGATTTCAGAACATTTATAAAGTACCTTAACCTTAATTTTTTATGTCATTTAATATGTCTGAATTATATTTTATTTTATGTGAATTTTGATGGTAAAATTATAAACATTGCTTTCTAATATTTGAGAAAACTATCCTTCTGTTAATTATTTTCATTGCCTTTTTTCCTGTTAGGTTTATTAGAGAATCAAATGCTTATAAATGCTTTTAAGAAAGGCAGAAAACACCTTAAAGTGACTATGAAAAAAATTTTTTAACATGACCTCTTTCTATTTAATGTTATTTGGGAGGTAAGGTAAGAGTACTCTCTAACAGTGTGTCATGGGCCAATAATACATTCTACAAATCACTATTCTATATAGGATCTTTTTAAAACATTGCCAGATCATGCTAATGTGTATTGGTGTTGTGTAGGGTTTAATGGGGTGGGGAAGGCTGACTGCCACCATCACACTCGATTTTCTGATTCTTTTTCAGCAACTCCTGAAACCCCACTCCCTTCCCCAACACAAGGCTCTGGGCAAGAACAGTACAAAATAGCTGTAAACCAAGCATCAGTCATTTCACACCAGCATCTCTCCAAACAAAAGCAATTGTGAAAACGTGTTTACTTCAGAACGGCACTACATAAATGTGAAAAGTTGTTGATCTTGAAATATCTCAGGATAGCACTTTTGGCAAACTCTTAGCCAAGGCTTCTTCATGGTGCTGTTATAAGATGGTGTCCTATTTTCTTGTTCATACATTCATTCTGTTTGTTGTTGCTACTATGTAAAACTTTCACACGCAACCAATGTGTATCTGAGTTTGAAGATGTTTATATAGGGTATTTTTTCCAACTGCCCCTGCGTTGTGCCCGAACCAACTGAATCTTATGTATGAGTTTCATTTGTTTTATTAATGTTAATTTAAATTTGTAAATAATTGCTTTATTGTGATGTGATGCAGAACACAGTGTTCATTTTTGACTGAAAATAGTAGATCAGAAATCCAGGTTTAATATAAAATGAGCTAAATTTTAAAATAAATTATAAACTTACAGATTAGAAAATAAAGCAGTTGCGGTAGAATAGGCTGTATCTTTTCAAGAAGAATCTCTTATGGACATTCTGTGGTAAAGAAGCAACTCTTTGCTTTAGAGTTAAATATTCCTATCTTAAGTTTAAAAAATACAAAAAACCATTCCAAGGAGGACTGGATACTTTTTGAAATCTGACTTTATTTGAAGATGTATGGTAAGCAAAAGCATGTTGGTTTTATCAGTTAGGATACAGGGTGAATTGTAACAAAGAAACCCTAAAACAGTGACTAAACCAAGAGAGCCATCTATTTCTTTCTCCTGAAACAATTTAGAAATAGTTATCCATTGACTAGAAATTAGCACATGCCCACAGCTGGCTCCCAGGGTGGCCAGGAGAGTTATCTATAGGTGGAAAGTCTGTGTTAGCCAAAGCCACGCCACTGAGAGAGCTGATTCTGAGCACACGTTAGCCATCTACCACCCATGTTCCTTATTTAGTCCTCACAATAACACTGTAGGAGAGATATCATTTTCTCTCTTTTATAAATAAGGGAAAGTTTAGCTTGAGGGTTTAAGGAACATAACAAAAGTTCAGCAACATTAACGAGTGAGAGAACCACATTCAAACCCAGGTCTAGTTGACTTAATGAATCTTTGGTGTGGAATGAAAAATGTGAGCTTCTTATTCGTAGTGTGGTTTTTAAATATATGCAGTTGAGTGATGATTGAATACTATTCACCATATTGCCTATAATATATATTTACTGATAAGTGGTGAGTGTAAATTTGTTGCGCCTAGAATAAGAAACCACTTTTGTAGTTTTAACAAGACTTTTCCTTAAAAACATTAGAGAAAATAAAAGATTCACCACATAGATTTTGATGAAAACAAAAACAAAGCAAAATGACTGGCTTAGCAGATTCTTTAAAATGTAGCAGCCCAGGGATGTACCAAATGTCAAATTCTAGACTGAGGAGTACAGTTCATTGGAGCCTTAAACTCTCTGATATCACTTAGAGCTGGAATTTATTTTAAAACAAATTAAGCATGGGCCACCTCATGAGGCAGTGGCTCCTCTCTGGTTGAGGAGAGGGAAAATTGGAAAAACTGGTTCAGTAATTATCAATAATATTTTTTGAAAAAGAGGATCACAAGCTGTAAAAGATTGAATTAGATAATCTTTCTCAGGATTTTTTAAATGTCTAAGATTATGATGTCATATATCCCACTTACCCTGTAAGTAAAAAGGTTATAGTAATATTAAGTAACTTATTAACTCTTAAAGTAAAATTGAACTCTTAAAGTAGAAAAATGATTATTAAAAGCTATCTATGATTTAATAGATTTAATAAAATTCCTTCAAGACCTGGTACCCTTGTGAAACTGTAAAATATATCATATGGGGGAGTTTTTTAACTCTTAGTTTTTGAAAATTTACTGTAGTTTCTATTTTGTGAATAAGAATGTTTTTGATTTTTATCATACAAATAACATTTGTAGATTTTTGTTTACTTTGGGGGGATGTTCCCTTAGAAGATATTAAAACAAAATACTGCTTTGGTCTGTGCAGGCTGCTGCTGTAACAAAATACTATGAATTTGGCAGCTTATAAACAACAGAAATTCATTTCTCACTGTTCTCAATGGTGGGAAGTCCAAGATTAAGGAATCAGCAAATTAGGTCTCTGGATCATACATGGCATTTTCTAGCTGTGTCTTTATACATAAAAGGAACAAGGTAGCTCTCTCAGGTCTGTTTAATAAAGGTACAAATTCTCATGACTGAATCATCCTCCAAAGGCCCCACCTTCTAATACCATCACTCTGGGGACTAGGTGTCAGCATGTGAATTTTGGAAAACACAAAAATTCAGAACATAGCAAATACCTTTAAAGCATGAACGATAACATTCATTTTTAGTGAATCCTATAATTTATTCATGTATATTAACTAAACAGCTATGTCTTTGAAATTATTAGCAATGATTCTGCTTTAATAACTATGGTCGGGGGATTTATAACATTATATTTTTATATACTGAACTGCCAAAGATGCTGGAAAAAAGGAACTGATGTTTTCAGCATATTTTCAAAATATTGATAAGGGAAGTTATCACTTTTATATAGTATTCAACTTTTTTCAGGTAATAGAAATGAATAATTTATTGTGAAATAATTCATTTTATAAATGTAAAATTATTTTTATAAATTTTATTGTTGGAAATCAAAAATTAGTAGATTTTT
>NW_016818390.1:403168-423665 GCF_001698545.2 Rhinopithecus bieti
AAAAAAAATCACTGAAACCAGGTTCTTCATTAGTGTTCAAAATGATTTCATATTTTACAGACACTGATAATATATTTTATATAGTCATTTGTATTAGTCTATTTTCACACTACTATAAAGAACTATCTGAGACTGGGTAATTTATAAAGAAAGGAGGCTTAATGGACTCATAGTTTTGCATGGCTAGGGAGGCTTCAGGAAACTTATAATCATGGTGAAAGGAGAAGCAAGCACCTTCTTCACAGGCAGCAGGAGAGAGAGAAAGCGAGAGGGGAACTGCCAAACACTTTTAAACCATCAGCTCTTGTAAGAACTCACTATCACAAGAACAGCATAGGGAAAAATGCCCCCATGATCCAATCACCTCTCACAAGGTCCTTTCCTAGACACATGGGGATTACAATTTGACTTGAGATTTGGGTGGGGATATAGAGCCAAACCATATCATTTTGCACCTGCCCCCTCCCAAATCTCATGTCCTTCTTACATTTCAAAACCAATCATGCCTTCACAACAATTACCCCAAATCTTTAACTCATTCCAGCATTAACTCAAAGGTCCAAGTCCAAAGTTTTATGGGAGACAAGGCAAGGTCCTTTCACTTATGAGAGTGTAAAATCAAAAACAACTTAGTTACTTCCAAGATACAATGGGGATATAGTCATTGGGTAAACGTTCTCATTCCAGATAAGAGAAATTGGCCATAACAAAGGGGCCACAGGCCCCATGCAAGTCGAAAACCAGGCAGGATACTCATTAAATCTTGAAGCTCCAAAATAATCTCCTTTAACTCCATGTCTCATGACCAGGGCACACTGATGCAAGACGTGGACCCCCAAGGCCTTGGGCAGCTCTACTCCTGTGACTCTGCGGGGTAGAGTCCCCACACAGCTGCTTTCATGGACTGGCTCTGAGTGTTTGTGACTTTTCCAGGTGCACAGTACAAACTGTCAGTGGAACTATTATACTGGGGTCTGGAGGATAGTGGACCTCTTCTCGCAGTCCCACTAGGCAGGGCCCCAGTGGGAACTCTGTGATGTGTTTTTTTCTGAATGCATAAGGTGATATGCATTCACAAAGAGATTATCTGAAACTGAAACTTTTGTTTAAAAGTGAAGCAGAGCATAAAAGCTTGGAAAATATGTAGCCTGGCCATGTGGTAAAAAAAAAAAAAAAAAAAAAAAACATTTTCTTGGGAGAAATTCAAGTGATTGACTGCAGATTCAAGTGATTGGCTCCTACCCCACATTCCTTCTCTGCATTGCCCTAGTAGAGGTTTTCCATGTGGGCTCTGCTCCTGCAGCAGATTTCTGCCTGGACATTCAGGCATTTCCAGATATCCTCTGAAATCTAGGCAGAGGCTCCCAAAGCTCAGCTGTTGTCTTCTGTGCACCCACAGGCCCAACACCACATGGAAACCACTAAGGCTTGAGGCTTGTACCCCCTGAAGCAATATCTTGAGCTGTGAGCTGTACCTTTTAGCCATGGCTAGAGCTGGAGTGGATGGAACACAGGGCACCACGTCCCAAGCTTGAACAGAGTAGTAGGACCCTGGGCCTGGCCCAAGAAACCATTTTTTTTTTCTCCTAGGCCTCCAGGCCTGTGATGGGAGGTGCTACTGTGAAGATCTCTGAAATGCCCTGGAGATATTTTCCCCATAGTCTTGGCTAGTAACATTCAACTTCTCTTTATTGATGCTAATTTCTGCAGTCAATCACTTGAATTTCTCCCAAGAATTTTTTTTTTTTTTTTTTTTTTTTTTTTTACCACATGGCCAGGCTACATATTTTCCAAGCTTTTATGCTCTGCTTCACTTTTAAACAAAAGTTTCAGTTTCAGATAATCTCTTTGTGAATGCATATCACCGTATGCATTCAGAAAAAAACACGTCACATCTTGAACACTTTGCTGCCTAGAAATTTCTTCTGTCAGATACCCTTAATCATCTGTCTCAAGTTCAAAGTTCCACAGATCTCTAAGGCAGGGGCAAAATGCTGCCAGTCTCTTTGCTAAAGCATAGCAAGAACTCTGCTCCAGTTCCCAAAAAGCTCCTCATTTCCATCTGACACCACCTCATCCTGGACTTCACTGTCCATATCACTATCAGCATTTTGGTCAAAACCATTCAACAAGTCTTTTGGAAGTGACAAACTTTCCCACATCTTCCTGTCTTCTTCTGAGCCCTCCAAACTGTTCCAATCTCTGCCTGTTACCCAGTTCTAAAGTTCATTCCACATTTTCAGGTTGTCTTTATAGCAGTGCCCCACTCCCAGTACCAAATTTTCTGTATTAGCCCATTTTCACACTGCTATAGAGAACTACCTGAAACTGGGTAATTTATCAAGAAAAGAGTTGTAACTGACCCATGGTTTTGCATGACTGGGAGGGCCTTAGGAAACTTACAATAATGGCAGAAGGTGAAGGAGAAGCAAGCACTTTCTTCACAAGGCAGCAAGAGAGAGAGCACAAGGGAGGGGAACTTCCAAACACTTCTAAGCCATCAGATCTTGTGAGAACTGTGAAAGGAAAATATCTTGGGCCCCCAAAATCACTAAGGAAAACTCAAGCTGTAAACTGCTTATGGCAAACCTGCCTCCCATTTTAT
Source organism: Rhinopithecus bieti (assembly GCF_001698545.2). Taxonomy (NCBI): domain Eukaryota; kingdom Metazoa; phylum Chordata; class Mammalia; order Primates; family Cercopithecidae; genus Rhinopithecus; species Rhinopithecus bieti. Next base: position 405,774 of record NW_016818390.1, read on the forward strand.
TCAAATTTATCCCTCTGCTCACTAAAATGGATGCATATTGGATTGCCTTCTTTGGAAAGCTAATCAAAAGCTCAAAAGAATGCAACTGCTTGTGTCTCACCTGTCTGTGACCTGAAAGCTCCCTTTTCCCTTCTAGTCTTCCTGCCCTTGCTTCAAGATGTCCTGCCTTTCCAAACTGAATCAATGTACTTCTTACATGATGATTGATGCCTCATGTCTCCCTAAAATGTGTAAAACCAAGCTGTGCCCCGACCACGTTGGGCACATGTCATCACATGGACATGTCCTCAACCTTGACAAAATAAACTTCCTAAATTAACTGAGACCTGTCTCAGATTTTCCGGGTTCACAGAACTCACTCACTAACACAAGAGTACCATGGAGGAAGCTGTCCCCATGATCCAATCACCTCCCACCAGGTCCCTCCCTCAACATGTGGGGATTACAATTAAGAGATGAGATTTGGGTGGGGACATAAAGCCAAATCATATCATCATTTAATTAAATTTATATGTTAACACTTGTCTTTAGAGTCCAAAGCAAAATTAACTAGCACATCTCCAAATAATCAAACAACTGGACACTGATTGAAAAGAAAATCCTCACATTTGCACTTTAGTTATGTAGTTTTTCTTGCTTTCTCGTGTTGTCATAGTAATAAAAATATATGCCTTAAATTGGCTTAAACATTATATGAATGTACTTTTGATATATAAATATTTAACCTAGATGCTTCAATTGCTGGTATCCTCTATTGATGTTTAAACCTTCTTTGTAAAATGTCTTAAATTATAAGGACCTATTAATCTTATATTTATGGAATTCTACTAAGTTTAGTTTTGTTTTCACTCATATTAAGGTAATATGTGTACATCATTTAAAAAGACAAATTGTCAGGGCGCGGTGGCTCACGCCTGTGATCCCAGCACTTTGGGAGGCCGAGGTGGGCGGATCACGAGGTCAGGATATCGAGATCATCCTGGCTAACGCGGTGAAACCCGGTCTCTACTAAAAATACAAAAAACTAATCCGGCGAAGTAGCGGGCGCCTGTAGTCCCAGCTACTCGGAAGGCTGAGGCAGGAGAATGGCGTGAACCCGGGAGGCGGAGCTTGTAGTGAGCTGAGATTGCGCCACTGCACTCCAGCCTGGGCGACAGAGTGAGACTCCGTCTAAACACAAACAAACAAACAAAAGACAAATTACACGTAAGGCTTACAATGAAAACCTGGAACTCGCCTTCCTACCATTCATCTCTTATCCAACTTCACTTCTGCAGCAACAACATTCAAATACTGTATCAGGCATTTTTTTCTCAATAGTCTGAAAACATATTTAAATCACATGTATTTATTTATTTATTTATTTTAATTTTAGACATTACTTGTGTTTCTACTGTGAAAGAAGACGTTTTTAGCACATTTGCTTTCATACAGATAACCCCATATTTTCCCAATTTCTTAATGAACCAATATTTTATTACATTATTAGGTACTATTTAAATAATTTCAAACCATTTTTAAAAATATTTAACAGATAATTTTTATATCTCAGTGGAGACTAGAAGAGATATAACCTAATTTCACAGAGAAAATTAGAAGGAAGTCTTTGCTCTGGGTCATAGGAGAAATACGACATAGAATTTTAGAAAAGAACGTCTTAATAATGTGGTATACTATAACACTATATGTGAGCGCAATTTGACATCCTTTTCAATGTAGCTATTTGAGCCGATAGCTTTTTTGTTTTGTGAGACAGTCTTGCTGTGTTGCCCAGACTGGAGTGCGGTGGTGCAATCAGGGCACTTTGTAGCCTCGATCTTCCAGACTCAAGGGATCCTCTTCCCTCAGCCTCCTTAGTAGCTGGCACTGCAGGTGCAAGCCATCCTGTCTGGCTATTTTTGAATTTTTTGTAGAGACTGGATCTCCCTACGTTGGCCATGCTTCAGCTGATACTTGAGCTTATACTTGAGGTGATGCACTGATTTTCCTTGAGGTATATGAGCTGAAAGGGGCAGGGGAGGGCCAGGGGAGAGGCAGGGCCACAGCAATTTCCCTGCTTTATTGGACTGTGAAACAGGATTACCCAACAGCCAGCTCTCAATGGGAGCCTTGTCACTGGTAATTATTGGACAATGGATAGCTCCTGGCACAAAGTAGTAGTGCAATTATTTAAATTTTCACCTATAATGAACTGTAATGGTACATTGATGAAAGAAAATGTACTAGTGAGTGTAATATATCAGGTGTTAAGAAAAATGAGGGAAATGATAAATGCAAGAACAAGGAAATTTGAGAGCTGTGTCTGGGGACAACTGTGTTTGGAAAAAGATAATACAATGCTCTTCTCAATCAGAATAAGAATATCACATTTTGAGTGTATATTGGGGGAGCAAATATTATGATCTAGTAAAGAACTATAAAATGCAAGAATAATGGTATCCATTAAATCTCCGCTTAATTCATTAAAATGTCTTAAAAGGGCAGATAGATGTTGAAGAAGGATATTAGAATTCCACCAAGTAGTAGCCCTAATCGTAGTGATTAGCATGGCTGCAATTGTGAGGTATGTGCCTATTAATCTATATGAATGCATGCTCTTTTGCATTCTTACCAGAAAGAAGGATCAGAAACAGTTTATATTTACAATCTGAATCCAAAGATATGCTGACTCCCTATCGTCTGCCATCATCTAGTCTAAAGATACTAGATAAAATGTGTTACAGAATGTTTTATTGGTTCCTATTCAGCCAGCGGTGTTGGCTTAATAGAGAGATGCAATGATGAATCTGAGGAGCCAGACCTGGACCTCTTGCCTCAACTCTGAAAAACTCTGACAGCCATCTCAATTTCAACTCTCACTGTGGGAATGGCTGACTCCCTTGTTGAGTCACCATCACAACTTAGCTTCTTCTACCAAAGTTTGTCTCCACCTCCCTTCTGGGCGTGCGTTTTTAGAGCATTTCCTAATAAATATCCTACACACAAATCTTAGAGTCCTACTCCTGGGGAAGCCAACCTAAAATGACATACAAAATGTATTTATATATTAGCAAAGAGAGTTATAAAATTAAATTAGTCACAATATAGATTACAATATCATCAAAAATCAAATTTGCAAAACCCACACTTGTAAAATTCAGATTTGTAGACTACAATACCACCAGAATTCAAACTTATAAAATAATCTAACGAAAACACACTGAAACAAGAAAACTATGAAACATTAATGATTCAAATTTTTTTCCAGGTAAAATAAAATATCAAAGATAAATGGATTGGTAAAAAAGGGAGATGTTAAAAAGTGTGGAGGAGATTGAACTAGAGATATTTAGAAATACCAAATAAAATGGAAAGGCTGGCAAGATCTGAGTTTGGGTTAGAAAAATATACTGTAGTTAAGAAATTCATGATGGACAAGTTCCAGATGACAAATTTCTAGCTTCACCCTTTCATAGGCTATTTCTTCTGACTGGTGTTTTCTTTTTTTCTTTGATCTCTTAGCTTACTCTTACTTGTTCTTAAAGATTTAGATTAAAAATTTAGTTAGCATACTACCCTCACACTTGAGTGAACCTTTTTACAATCTTCCTCAGTAACATTAAGGAATTCCCTCATTTGTCTCACTATTTGTTGTACATACTTCTATTTATAGCATTTATTTTAATATTTTAATTGTTGTTTATTACCTTTTACAATGAACCCCAGAAGAGCAAAGACCATGTTGGCTACATTTTTCGATTTCCAAGATTCAACAGAATTCCCAGCAATTATTAGATGATCAATAGTGATTTGTAAATTAGACAAGAGATTAGTCACACTATTCATTATTTTTGGTTAGTAAAGTTTGAGAAGGAAATGTGCTGAAGAAATATGTATATACTTATTCAATGGGTTATTTTAAACTATTAGATATCTAAAATTATAATATAGATAACCATGATTTTAATAAGATAATCTGTCACATTAATTTTGAAAATAAAATAGTAAAAAATGATTCAAATTTTTAGCAAGTGAAACATTATCACTTAATCCCTGTCTATATTTTAACTTATACATTTTCTCATGGATATTTTAATATGGATTTCAGTTTATATTCTTTATTTTAAAATATACACTGTATAAAATATTTCTCAAAACACATGTATTATATTTTATATGGCAAAATTGGAATAAAACACAAAGGTTTTACCCTTATAATAGGTTAGGGTTTTTATGCTCATTTGATCTGAATTGTCATTCACACAATTATTCTCCTAGTCAGACTAGATATTAGATCACAGGCAGTTTAGTAGGTATGCTTACGATATAGTCTGTTTATTTTTTTTTAAGCTATAAAATAACATGAATTTAGTACAATAATAATTTAGAGAAAAATGTAAAGCCCATTCACCCTAAGATAACGGCTGTAAAAGACAGAATTTAAATAAGGTTAAATAATTGATTATTTTATTTATAAATCATCACTGCCCTTGCACTATGTAATAGCTGAGTCTAAATATAAATGTAAAGATCTAATGAGTAGTTAGCTGGCAGATAAGATCAGATGTGCAAATCAAAACCCATAGTGACATTTGTTTTGCAAAGCACTGACCTTAGTCTAGACTTAGAGTTTTGTCTAAAGAAGGAAATTCTGAAATGATTTCTAACGGCATCATGAGACACACAACTTGATGGTATTTCAGTAGTGTAATTAAAGGTATGTACTACTGAACAGCCATAGAATTACCTCCACATTTCTCTAGCAATATACATAAAAGAAACTTTTGTTAAAAATATCCTAGTAATTCTAGAATAAAAATGAAATCAAGAATTTCAATATAAGCATATTTAAAACTTGACAAATATTTATTTTGTACAGACTAGGGTCAAGAAATAGACTAAGTAGGATGTGGCCAGAAACAAAGATGAATGACGTGTATATATCTTTGTTCTCAAGGAGTTTGAAATCTAGTGAGAAAGACTGATAACTTCTTAATATTTATAACAGAGAATGGGATAAGTATTAGGATACAATGCATCATGAAGGCTGAGAGTTTAGGCTCAGCCTAGATACAAATGTGGGCTCTACTGTGTAATCTCTTTAAAATTACTTGCAAATTCTTCTTGAGTATTAGTTTCCAAACAAAGCAAAACAAAACAAACAAAAGAATATTTATAATGCTAACATGAGTTACACTATTATTTAAGTGAATCAGGTTGGTTTATAAAATGTGCTTATCATGAAATCTGGGAATTAGCAAGCACTAAAAATAAATGTTAGCCACCATCATCAACGATACAAACAATGGAGCCTGAGAACACAAGTAAAATGTCAATTATTTCTGAGTATGAGTACTGGGGATACTTAATAGAGGACATACTTGTGAGGTGAGCTTGTAAGCAGGATTTGAATACAGAACAATATGGGAAGAGGTTGTGAAGTACATTCTTGGCTGAGGGATCAAAGACGCAAAGAACATAAAAGTTGAGAAAAATTATAAATAAGGTCATTGTAGTCAAATCATGGAATGAATGTAACTGAAATGAAAGCATTAGCTAAGAGGCAAGTTGCAAAACCCAGAGAATGGAGGTGAAATAGTTAGGGATGCACATCACAAATAGAAAAAAATGAATTCAGGTTAAGAAAAAACCCAGGAAGATGCTGAAATTACTTTTAAATTTGGAAAATCTATTGAAAGAATAGGCAAATACAATGTAACAATAATCTCCTAACATTTATTTTGATATTTCATTGGCAGGACTATCTTCAACAAAACATGATTAAATTATGACATGGAAATCATGATTTGATGGAGATACTAGATATCTGTCTTCAGTGTATTTTAACTGTTACATATCCCTTTCATTCATTTCCTAGAGCATTGTTTTGGAAAATTTATCCTTAAGATATGATTGAGAAAATAATGTGGTTCTTTTCAGGTTATTTATGATAAATCATCAATAATTCTGTCATGTGAATTTTAAGAGCTAATTTTAAGAGCTCCGATAAGTAAACCAATTTTTAATCTAAATTTGCAAACTATAGTCTTTATTTGAAAAGTGATGCACATAATAACATTTTGACAATAACTCCAAGATATACAAAAAATTATTAAATATGTTACATATTACTTTTTGTATGGGACTCTGATATACCAATGCTGTTTTGTAAATTCTGGTAATGCTTTGCAATAGTTACCAAAGGACCTATTCACTGACAGCTTATAAGCATGACTAAAAATACTACAATTATTTAACTATGAAATGAAAAATATCTGTATATGGTACAGGATAAGGCTTTTTGAACTTGTAAATAATAATTTAAAAGGGAAATGAAATATCTACTTTCACACATTTATTGATTATATAAGAAATGTCTGGCTGGAAAAGGAATGGTAGAGATGCAAGAAATGTGGTTAATCCTTGTCCAGGAACCGGTGGTGTATCTGAAACCTGTAGCTAGAATGACTTCAAGGATATAACCTAGGGGTTGAAGTTTTATGTGGCAATACTCACGATTTAGACAGCCTGAGTGACATAATCTGTGCTCTTACTGGTCTAAGTGCCGTAAATAATTACACAGGTGCAATTGCAAGAGTGCTATAAATTAGAACAACTCTAATTCCTGTAGGTTGAGAATTTTCTGTAGTTACAGAAGGCTCAAAGTACTCATCTCACACGGATTTGAGATCTGGCCAACTAATCACAACAATTTACTCTGGGGCCAAGATTGTCTCCTGACTCCAAGGTAGATTCAGATAAGATCAGATACAGAGAATGACCTTCCCTAGTTTTTCTTTTCTTTTTTCTTTTCTTTTCTTTTTAATTTAAGTTTTGGGATAAATGTGCAGGACGTGCAAGTTTGTTACATAAATATAAATCTGCCATGGTGGTTTGCTGCCCCTATTGACTCCTCCTCTAAGTTCCCTTCCCTCAAGCCCCACCCTCCAACATGCCCTGGTGTGTGTTGTTCCCCACCCTGTGTCCATGTGTTCTCATTGTTCAACTACTACTTATGAGTGAGAACATGTGGTATTTGGTATTTGGTTTTCTGTTCCTGTGTTAGTTTGCTGAGGATGACTGGCTTCCAGCTTCATTCATGTCCCTGCAAAGGACATGATCTCATTTCTTTTCATGGCTGCATAGTATTCCACGGTGTGCATGTACCATATTTTCTTTATCCAGTCTACCGTTGATGGGTATTTAGGTTAATTCTATGTCTTCACTGTGATGAACAGTGCTGCAATGAACATACGCTCACATGTATCTTTATAACAGAATGATTTATATTCCTTTGGATATATACTCAGTGATGGGATTGCTGGGTCAAATAGTATTTCTGGTTCTAAATCTTTGAGAATTCACCACACTGTCTTCCACAATGGTGAAACTAATTGACATTCCCACCAACAGTGTAAAAGCATTCCTATATCTCCACAACCTCACCAGCACCTGTTGTTTTTTGACCTTTTAATAATCACCATTCTGACGGGCATGAAATGGTTTCTCATTGTGGTTTTGATTGCATTTCTCTAATGATCAGTGATGTTGAGAAACCTCTCCAAATTATATATTATGGTATATTGTGATGGGACTATCAGGAGTTCATTTACTTATTTATAGTTGTGGAATATTAATGAAAGAAAAATAAAATGTGATTATAATCTGGGAAATACAGCTCAAAATGATCATATTTGAAATGGCAGAAGGTGAAATACAGGTCTTACATGGCAGCTGGCAAGAGAGGAAATGAGAACCAAGTCAAAGGGTTTTCCTCTTATAAAACCATCAAATCTTGTGAGACTTATTCCCTGTGATGAGAACAGTATGGGGGAAACTGTCCCCATGATTAAATGATTTCCCACCATGTCCCTTCCACAACATGTGGGAATTATGGGAGCTCCAATTCAAGATGAGATTTGGATGTGGACACAGTCAAACCATATCACAGGCTAACTAGAAGACTGAGACCTAATCTTAAACTATAGAAAGCTTCTACCCCCACATTTTATCACTACCTGCAGTTTCTTCTACCCAATAAAGTATGTCCCCCTTTCAATGAAAAATTACAAGACATAGTAGAAAACACACACACACACACACAGACAATATGAGAAGACAGAGCAAGCAAGCATCAGAACCAGAACCAGATGTTTCAGAGATGTTGGAAGTAACAGAGTGTGAATTTAAAACAACTACAATTAATATGGTAAAGGCTCTAGTGAAAAAATTAGACACTATACAGGAACAGATGGATAATGTGGGAAGACAGCTGGAAATTCTAAGAAGGAATCAAAAATAAATTCTGAAGGTAAAAAACAATGAAGAATGCCTTTTATGAGTTCCTTAGTAGACAGAACATAGCTGAAAAAAATCTTTGAGTTTGAAATTATGTCAATAACAGCCTCCCAAACTGAAAAATGGAGGAAAAAAAAAAAAAGACAGAAAAACAAAAGAAGCATCAGAACAGAATATTGAAGACCTGTGGGAAAGCTACAAAAAATGTGACGTGCATGTAATAGAAATACCAGAAAGAGAAGCAAGATAGAAAAGAACAGAAAACATATTTGAAGCAATAATAACAGAATTCTCTCAAATTAATATCAGACATCAAACCACAGACCTAGGAAGCTCAGAGAACACCAACCAGGTTAAACACTGAAAGAACTGCAAGTAGATTTATCATATTTAAACTGCATAAAATCAAATGTAAAGAAAATAATCTTGATAGAAGCCAGAGGAAAAAGAAAACACTTTACTTATACAGAAACAAGGATAAGAATTACAATAGACTTCTCAGAAACCATAAAAGCAAGAAGAGAGAAGAGTGACATGTTTTAAATGTTGACAGAACACACACACACAAACACCAAGCTATAATTCTGTATCATGCAAAATTACCCTTCAAAAGTGGGTACCCTCAGACAAACAAATTTTGAGAGAATTTGTTTCCAGTAGACTTGCCTTGAAAGAGATGTATGTATAAAAAGCTTTTTTTTTTTTTTTTTTGCTTTGAGAAAGAGAAAATGGCGTCGATAAAGTTCTAGGCCAAAGCATGGAAAAGCTTTTCTATAAAAGAAAAAAAGAATGTTAGAGAAAGAATAAGCTGAAGATAAGCATTTTAAACGTTTTTTCTTCTCTAAATTGTGAAACTGGATTATACGGCCACCAAATTTTAATTACACCTCGAACAGTTTTAACATTTTGTTCAGAAAATTTTTAGTAGAGGAGATTTCTCCTGCTTTTCACAAAGTATTGCTCTTAGAGATAGCATGAGAGAATAGTTAGTGATTTGCTCTTCTCTGTTTCAATACCATCTCTTTTTTTTTTTTTTTTTTTTTTTTTTTTTTGAGACAACCTCGTTCTGTCGCCTAGGCTTGGGTGGGTGGGGTGCAGAGTGGCGCAATCTTGGTTCACTGCAACTTCTGCCTCCCAGATTCAAATGATTGTCATGCCTCAGCCACATGAGTAGCTGTGATTACAGGCATGTACCACCATGCTCGGCTAACTTTTGTATTTTTAGTAGAAACAAGGTTTCACCACGTTGCCCAGGCTGCTCTCTAACTCCTTGCCTCAAGTGATCCAACCACCTCGGCTTCCCAGAGTGTTGGAATTACAGGCACGTGCCACCCTGCCCAGCTGAATACCATGATATCTTTGAGTGTGAGTATCTGACAGTTCTTGATGTGATTCCAATGCTTAAAGGGTAATCTTTTACAATTCACTTCTCACATTAATTCTGATTTTAGAACTCAGTCTTCAAGCAAGATGCAACTGGACTATGTAATTTATAAAATATTCAATATTAATTTTGTTTTTTCATAATATCCATTCAATTTTATATAACTTCCAAAAATACTCCTTTTTTTTTTTTTAATGATATTTAAGTCAAGCTCCTTGTGGACAGAAATGGTTTCTTGTTCACTCTTGCATAATCACTACTTAGCACAGTGTTTGACACATAGTAGGTGTTCAATAAATGTTTGCTGAACAAGTTATGCCTGCCAGCAGTTGCATTAACTTTGCTTTTTCTTAGTAGATACCTTAAAGTTTACAATATACATTTGCAATTAGTCCACCTCCACTTTCAAATAGCATTATAGCATTATAGTATTTCACAACTAGTACCTTTTAGTAACAAAATATTCTTTTTTTTTTTTTTTTTTTTTTTTTTTGTGACGGAGTCTCGCTCTGTTGCCCAGGCTGGAGTGCAGTGGCGGGATCTCAGCTCACTACAAGCTCCGCCTCCCAGGTTTACGCCATTCTCCTGCCTCAGCCTCCCGAGTAGCTGGGACTACAGGCGCCCGCCACCTCGCCCAGCTAGTTTTTTTTTTTTTGTTTTTGTATTTTTTTTTAGTAGAGACGGGGTTTCACCGCGTTAGCCAGGATGGTCTCGATCTCCTGACCTCGTGATCCGCCCGTCTCGGCCTCTCAAAGTGCTGGGATTACAGGCTTGAGCCACCGTGCCCGGCCCAAAATATTCTTAATATCTTCCTCCTGCCTCTTATTTCATTGTCTTATTCATTCTACTTATCAATAAACTATGTTGCTGGAATACATCGTTGTTATTATTTTGAACAAATTATTATCTATTAGGTCAAGTATGAATAAGAAAAAAAGTGAAGTAAAAAATGTGAATGAAAATGCATAGAAAAAATGCATAAAACAGTAACAAAATGGTAGATATTAATCTGACTATACCAATGATTTAGTTTCAACATTTGTCTCCTGGAAATCTCATGTTAAAATTTGAACCCCACAGGTGGAGGTGGGGCCTAGTGGGAGGTGTTTGGGTACAGGGCAGATCCTTCATGAATGGCTTGTGTCATTCTCATTCTCATGAGATTTAGTGTCTCATTCTTAGTTCCTGCAATATCTGGTCGTTAAAAAGAGTCCGGCACTTCTCTCCCATTTCTCTTTCCTCCTTTCTTACCATGTGAGACCTTCTCCCCTTCCCCTTCCACCATGAATGGAAGCTTCCCGAAGCCCTCACCAGAAGCAGGTGTTAGCATACACCATGCTTCTTGTACAGCCTGCACAACCATGATACAAATAAACATCTTTTCTCTATAAATCATTTAGACTCAGGTATTTCTTTATAGCAATGCAAACAGACTAAGACAATCAATCAATAACTCCTTTAAACATGAATGGTCTAAATACACCAATTAAAAGGCAGAGATTGCCAAGCTAGACTGAAAAAAAAAAAAAAAAAAAAAACAAGAATGTCTTGTTTATAAGAAACCCACTTTAAATACAAAGAATCATATAAATCGAAAGTAAAGGGACGAGAAAGATATATTATGCTAACATTAATCAAAATAAAGAGGACAAACTACATTAATTTCAGACAGAGCAGTCTTCAGAGTAAGGAATATTATCAGCAATAAAGTGGGGAATTTCATAATGATAAAGTGGTCCAATCTCTAAGAAGACATGACAATCCTTAATGTGTTTGCACCTAACAGATGAAGCGAAAACTCATCAAACTGCAAAGGGAAACAGATGAACTTACTATTACATGTGGATACTTTAATACCTTTCTTTCAAAAGTAAACAGATCTAGCAGGCAGAAAATCAATAAGGACGTAGTTGAACTCAACGGTACCATTAATCAACAGGGTATCAGATACATCCATTGACAACTTCATCCAATCACAGCAGAACACATTCTTCTCAAGCTCACATGGAACATTCACTATGATAGACCACATTTCAGACCATAAAATTGCACCTGAACAAATTTGAATAAATAAAAATTTTATAATGTCTGCTCTAAGCCTGCAATGAAGTTAAGGTAGAAATCAATAACAGAATAATAGTTAAAAAAATACCAAAATACTTGGAGATTTAAAAATATACCTCTAAAAAGCACATGGGTCAAAGGATGTTAGATAAATTTTAAAACATATTAATCTATAGGAGAGTGAAAATACAACTTACCAAATGTGGGAGGCAGTGAAAGCAGTGCTTCGATGAAAATTTATAGTGTTGAATGCATATATTAGAAAAGAAAAAATATCTAAAATCAATAATATAAATGTTCACCTTAGAAAACTAGTAAAAGAAGAAAAAAGTAAATCCAAAGTAAGCATAAGGACAAAAATAATAAAAATCAGATCAGAAATAAATGAAACTGAAAAGAAGAAATCAAAAGAGAAAATTAACAAAACCAAATGGTGGTTTTTTGAAAAGATCAATAAAATTGATGACCCTTTAGCTATGCTAACAGAAAAAGAGAGAAAACACAAATTACTAATATCATCTCTACAGATTCGATGCAAATTAAAAGAATAATAAATAAACACTATGGAGAACTCTATGTCTACACATTTTATCACCTAGATAAAATGTACCAATTAACTGAAAGACATAATCTGCCAAAACTCACAGAAAAAATAGACAAACTGAATAGGCTTATACATTTTAAATAAATTGAGTTAATAATTAAGCTTCCTAAAACAGGAATAACAGGCCCAGAGGTGTTTAATGATGAATTCTACAAAGCATTTAGGGAAGAAATTATCCCAATTCTCTACTATTTCTTCCAGAAAATGAAAGGTGAGAAAATACTTTCTCATTTTATGAGTCCAGCATTTCCCTAATACAATATCAGGTAAAGATATTACAAGAAAAGAAGGCTGCAAACCAGTGTCTCTCATGATCATAGATACAAAAATCCTCAGCAAATTATGAGTAAATCACATCCAATAATGTATAAAAGAAATTAAACATCACAGTCAGTGAGATTTGTTCAGGTATGCAGGATTGGTTCAACATTTGGAAATCTATTAATATAATCCATCACAACAAGAGGCTAAAGAGGAAAATTACATGATCATATAAATAGATGCAGAAAAATCATTTGACAAAATTCAGTACTTATTCATGATAAAAACTCTAAGCAAACTAGGATAAAAGAGAATTTATTTAACTTAAAGAGTATTTACAAAAAACCTTGCAACTGACCTCATATTTAACAGTGAGAAACGAAAAGCTCCTCCACTAAGATCAGGGACACTTTACTGGAAGTCCTAGCTAATGCAATAACACAGAAAGGAAAATAAAAAGTGTGCAGTTTTGTGAGGATGAAATAAAACTGTTTTTCTTGACAGATGACATGATTGCCTATGTAGAAAATCTACAGTCAAAGATCTCCTGGAACTAGCAAAGTTAAGAAATGCAAGGTCAATATGTAAAAGTTAAGCACGTTTTAATGACAGCAATAAACAAGTGGAATTTGAAATAAAAAACACAGTACTATTTACATTAGCACCCAAAACTATAATATATCTAGGTATAAATCTAAAAAAATGTATGTAAGATCTATATTTTAAAAACTATAAAGCTTTGATGAGTGAAATTTTAAAACAGAAGTAAGTAAGTAAGTAAGTAAGTAAATAAATAAATAAATAAATAAATGGAGAGATATGACATGTTCGTGGCTAGGAACATTGGCAGTAGTGGGAAATGAATTGAAAAATTATGTCCATACAAAAACAAATACACTGGTGTTAATAGCGGACTTATTCACAATTGCCAATTAAGTATTCTTAAGTTGTTAGTTCTTCCCAAATTGATACATAAAGTCAATGCAATCCCATCTAAATCTCAAGGAGTTATTTTATATATATAGAAAAGCTATTTCTAAAATTAGTATGGAGAGTCAAAAGACCCAGAATAGCCAACATATATTGAAGGAGAAAAACAATGTTGGAAGATGGATAATATCCAACATCAAGACTTACTATAAAGCTATGGTAATCAAGGTAATTATATTGGTAAAATAATAAACAGATAAAGCAAACATAATAGACAGCCCAGAAATAGACCCACATAAATATAGTCAACTAATCTTTGACAAATGACAAAACATAGTCTTTTCAACAAGTAGTTCTGGAAGAGAACTAGGATAGCTGAAAACAAATAGTCCAACAAAATACGTAAGTTTAGACACAGACCCTACATTCTTCACCAAAATTAACTTCAAATGGGTTATAAACCTAATTGTCAAATGCCAAATTACAAAACTCCTAGAAGATAACATAGGAGAAAATCTAGATGGCCTTGGATATGGCAATGACTTTTAAAATAAAATCCCAAAGTCATGTTCCATAAAATACATAACCAATAAGCTGAACTTTACTAAAATTAAAATTTATCTGTGAAAGATACTTTCAAAACATAAAAGACAAGATACAGACCGGGAGAAAATATTTGCCAAAGATGTATCTGTTTAAGAGCTGTTATCTAAAATAAAAAAAGAACTCTTAAAACTTGACAATTAGAAAATGAGCAACCTGAAAAATGAGCAAAAGACCTAGGCAGACACCTCACCAAAGAATATATACAGATGGCAAGTAAGCATATGAAAAGATGCTCCACATAATGTGTCGTTAGGGAAGGCAAAATGAAACAATGAGATGCCACTACAGGCTGATTAGGATTAGGATGGCCAAAATCCAAAACAGTGACATCAAAAGGTGGTGGAGAGGTTGACAAAGAGGACCTCTCACTGATTTCTGGTGATAATGTCAAATGGTAGAGCCACTTTGGAAGACAATTTGGCAGTTTCTTGCAAAACGAAACTTACTTTTACCACATAATACAACAGTTTTGCTTCTTATTATTTACCCAAATGAATTGAAAAATTATGTCCATACAAAAACAAATACACTGGTGTTAATAGCGGACTTATTCACAATTGCCAAAACTTGGAAGGGACCATAATGCCCTTCAGTGGTTGAAAAGATAAATGAACTGTGGTATATCCAGATAATGGAATATCACTGAGTACTAAAAAGAATGAGCTATCAAGCCATGAAAAGAGTGATAGTCATGAAAAAAAACATAGAGGAAACTTAAATGCATATTACTGGGTGAAAGAAGCCAATATGAAAAGGCTATATACTGTATGATTAAAACTATATGACATTCTGGAAAAGGTAAAACTGTGGAGACAACAACATCAGTGGTTGGCAGTAGTGGGAAAAAGGGATGAACAGGGAGAACAAAGATGATTTTTAGGGTAGTGAAACTATTTTGTGTAACACTTTAATTGTGGATACATATTATACATTTGTGTAAACCTATAAAATGTACAACACCAAGAGTGTACCCTAATGAAAAGTGATATCGCTTTGAGTGATAATGAGCTATCACAGAAAGTTCATTGCTTTTAGCAAACTTATCATTGTGGTATTATGGATACTGGGGTTAGTGTGTGTGTGGAAGTAGGAACATAAGGGAGCTCTGTGTACTTGCTGTTCAATTTTGCTGTGAACTTTAAATTGATCTAAAAATAATGCCTATTCAATCCTGCTGTAAAATGAAATAAAAACTTTTCTAAAGTGCTTAATAATGGTGGTTCCCATGACAGACCTATAATTTCAAAAAAGGTCTGGCTAATTTTTCTGCCAGTATACTTTCATAACTCAGCTCCAGACCACAGAAAGGCAATAACTTCATTTCCATTGTACTTCTAATTACAGTTTGATTTGAGTTCTTTATGTTTTGTATGATATTATTGATGATCTAGTTGAAAATAAAACTAATGTAGACATGTAAAGTCATGTTACATTTTGTGGTCTACATTGCTTATGTGTTAAAATTATAGTTTTAAACATTAACTTATTAATGTTATTTTTATTTGTAAATATTGTCAGTGCTTTTTTTATAATATAAATACTGATTTTAAGTATGTGAAGACAGAGCAACTTGACATTAATGTCTTCACCTTTCTGTCCCCTATTTTTATGCAAATACTAAATTTATTATTCAGTTGCAACTAATTTTTAAAATATACATGTATTGCTTTATTACACCATTTAAACATAAACAGAAAATCTTTCTTTAAAGTGTGAAAATTTCTGAAAATTTTAAAATAAAGTTAATGAAGACGTATATTGAAAATTAGATTAACAGTCCATCAATCTTTACTCTTGCATTAATTATACAAAAAAAAAGTACACTGGGTAATTTGGGAATGTACCAGTAAATTTAAGTTTGATTTTTCAAGAATTTCATTAATAGTTATTGTATTAGTCAAGGTTGTCTTAGAGGGAGAGAACTAATAGGAGATATATATCTATATAAAGGGAGTTTATTATGTATTAATTTACGTGTTCACAAGGTCCCATAATAGGCTGTCTGCAAGCTGAGAAGCAAGGAAAGCCAGTCTGAGTCCCAAAACCGAAGAACGTGGAGTCCCATGTTTGAGAGAAGGAAGCATCCAGCACTGGAGACAGGTGTAGGCTGGGAGGCTAGGCCCATCTCTCCTTTTCACGTTTTTCTGCCTGCTTTATATTTGCTGAAAGCTGATTAGATTGTGCCCACCAGATTAAGAGTAGATCTGCCTTCCCCAGCCCACTGACTCAAATGTTAATCCCTTTTGGCAACACCCACACAGACACGCCCAGGATAAATACTTGGTATCCCTCAATCCAATCAAGTTGACACTCAGTATTAACCATCATGGTTATTCAGTCCTTTCATGTCATAGAATTGTATGTCTTAAATAAGCATATTTTAAAGAAGTATAATCCTCAAAGTAGCGCATCAGATCACCTTTCATTTCGAGCAGTTTGACCATGCATAAGTGATGTGCTCATAGCACTATTTTACTGTTGGCAGCCATGGAAGTTGCACCAAGAACCTTGAAGACAAACAATCCAACTATTACAACTCTAAAAGCATTTAAAGTGTACAATAAAACTGACTCTCAAGCATAAATTAGAAAAACCAAACAAACAAAACTATAGTCTTTGAATTTGGCAGTCTTTCAATGTGGAAATGCTTTGACACTTCCAAATTTAGTGTGAGTGTCACTGAATGGCAGTGAATATAAAAATGAAACTAGGAAACCATATACCCTAATGCTTAAAATAACCCCAAACCTTAAACCATATCTGACCGGTAAAACTAGGGATGTTACAACAAATAAAGGAAAATACTTAATAGTGTGTTTTAAAATATAAATCCTGAATTTCTTGGCTAGCAGAAGTTCTTTAATTAGGAATTTGCTTAATATTATTCTTTTATATTATCATGCCTCTTTCTCAGATCTTCTTTAAATTTCTTTCATTTACTATTTTCACATTCAGATTTATCTTGTAATTTTATCAGTGAATGAAACATAGTCAGGCACTGGGATCCTACTGCTAAAATATATTCTCAATCTTCTGTAAGTCCAGAGAGATGTTTCTAAGCTCTTCAAGGAAAACTTTTATAAGATTTCAAGGTATTATGTATACATAAAATTATTCTCTTTTTGTTGTGCTTGAGGCACATAGCAATAGTCTGATCCAACTATTTGTTAAGGTTTGATTTTAGAATACTTAGTGTTGAAAGAATTCCCATCGGAACTTAATTCACAAAAGGAAATTTTCAGTCTGGGGAGCAAATATGTAAGTATAGTAGAAACCATGAACAGGAAGGAAAATGGTCTGAGACAAATGGGGAGGGTCCCGAGTAGGGATTGAATAGCTAATTGAAGAACCAATTAACTAAAGTACAAAACTAAGATAATCACTACAGCAGTTGAACCTCATAATTGACTTGGTTGAAAATATTTACACAAATAAATCAAAAGTACCTTTCATTTATTCAGGCATCTTCCATAGTTTATTAAATATGTAGACACAATCATCTTCACAAGTGAATTCAGTATTTAAGAATAAAAACAGGAGCACTATCTTGTTTATAAGTAACCTTCCAATAATATGACTTGATGCTCACTTGTCACACATTTATCTGATTTGGACTTTGGGCTTGGGAGTGTGCAATAATTAAATCTTTGGATTACACAGTGTTCAATTAAGATTGTATCTACAACACTAAATATCTGTAATTTCTATAACCTGTACATATATGATATAAATAATTATGTATTTATATTGTGTTAATATAACTTAA
>NW_016818390.1:425414-454281 GCF_001698545.2 Rhinopithecus bieti
GCGAGGGCCGCTCGAAGAAGCAGGCGGCCGCGCGGCCCTCGGGTACCGGCCTGGCGTCTCCGGAGGGGGTCTCCGGAGGGAGAGGGCGGGGACACGCGCCCGGGAGGGGGGCGGGGGCGGCGGCCGCGGCCCCGGAGGCCTGCTCTGGACCTTGCGCACCCAGGGCCGCCTCCTACTCCCCCTCGGCGGCCTGCGTCTTGAGCACCTTCTGCACGGCCATGATCTTTTGGCGCACGGAGATCAGGTAGCACTTCTCGCAGAGGCACTGCTTCCAGCGGCATTTGCCCGCGTGGCCCTTGACGGGCACCAGGAAGCCATGGTTCCTGCATCTCGAGCACTTGGGGGTGCGCACCATCTTGTCGGCCATTGGCAGGGTCAGCCTTCCTAGCACAACCACCACCTCTGGGAGCTGCAGAGCAAGTCTAATCACACTTTCAAAATCACTGTGTGATACAACCTTGCCTTTTTTGTGTATCAAATATAAACCATGGCTGTGTTACAACTTTGTGAGATTCCTCATCATTGTAGTGACATACCTATATTATTATTGTCTTCCTAATCATTACTTCAACAATGTTTTATTTTGCATCCTTGAAGCAAGAGTACAAGTTAATAAGCCTTACCAGCTTGAAACCAAGCAGATAAAGAAATATAGTTTTATATTGTGATATAAATTTGAAAACTTAAAACTGTCTCAAAGTTCATGAAAAATAAAACTTTTCATATACAATTCATTTGAAAAAATCACTATAATAAATTATTGTAAAATGTTACCACATATTTATAATGTTAGTAAAGATTTTATTGTTTTCCACAGATCTATTTTTTATTTTAATTTAATTAATTAATTAATTTATTTTTTTGAGAAGGAGTTTCGCTCTGTCACTCAGACTGGATTGCAGTGGCATGGTCTTGGCTCACTGCAGCCTCCACCTCCTGGGTTCAAACGATTCCCCTGCCTCAGCCTCCCAAGTAGCTGGGATTACAGGTGTACACCACCACCCCCAGATAACTTTTGTATTTTTAGTAGAGATGGGGTTTCACCATGTTGGCCAGGCTGGTCTTGAACTCCTGACCTAGTGATCTGCCTGCCTCAGCCTTATCAGACACATGGTTTGTAAATATTTTCTCTTGACCTGTGGGTTGTACCTTCACTCTGTTAATTGTGTGTTTTCCTTTTTTTTTTTTTTTTTTTGCTGTGCAAATGCTTTTAGTTTAATATGATCCTTTTGTCTATTTTTGCTTTCGCTATCTGTGCTTTAGGGTTCTAATCAAGAAATCATTGTTCAGACTAATGCTGTTGAGCTTTTCCTTATGTTTTCCTATCATAGCTTTACAGGTTTAAGTCTTACGTGTAAGGTTTTAAATCCATTTTGAGTTGATTTTGTATATGGTGTAAGAAAAGAGTACAATTTTATTGTTCTGCATGTGGATATCCAGTTTTCTCAACACCATTTATTGAAGAGATTGTCCTTTCCCCATTGTGTGTTCTTGACATATTTGTTGACCATCAGTTGACCATAAATGTAATTATTTTTAGGTTTTTTGTTCTGTTCCATTGGTTGATGTCTATGTTTTTGCATTAACAGTTCATACTGTTTTGATTACAATAGCTCTGTAATATATCTTGAAATCAGATTATATTATGCCTCTAGCATTGATCTTTTTATTCAAAATTGTTTGTGCTTCTTGACGTCTTCTCTGACTCTATAAGAATTTGAAGATTTCTTTTCTATCTCTGTGAAAAATGACATTGGAATTTTGAAAGAAATTGCATTGACTCTTTAGATCAGTTTTATGTAGTATGGATATTTAAAACAATATTAAATTTTCTTTTTTCTTTCTTTCTTTTTTTTTTTTTTTGAGACAGAGTCTTGGTCTGTCACCCAGGCTGAAGTGCAGTGGCCAGATCTCAGCTCACTGCAAGCTCCGCCTCCCGGGTTTACGCCATTCTCCTGCCTTAGGCTTCCGAGTAGCTGGGACTACAGTTGCCCGCCACCTCGCCTGGCTAGTTTTTTGTGTTTTTTAGTAGAGACGGGGTTTCACCACGTTAGCTAGGATGGTTTCCATCTCCTGACCTCGTGATCCGTCCGTCTCGGCCTCTCAAAGTGCTGGGATTACAGGCTTGAGTCACCGCTCTCAGCCAATAAACAATATTAATTTTTCTAATCCATGAACATGGGATATCTCTGTTTATTCACATCTTCCTCGATTTCTTTCATTAATGTTTTATAGTTTTCAAAGTATAGATCTTTCCCCTTCTTAGTTACATTTACTCCTAAATGTTATTATTTTTTAATATTATTGTAAAGGGGATTGTTTTCTTAATTTCCTTTTCAGATCGTTTACTCTTAGTGTAGAGAAACACTAATAATTTTTGTATGTTAATTTTGTAACCTGCAACTTTGTTGAATTCATTTATCAATTCTAGCAGTTTTTTGGTTAAGTCTTTAGGACTTTCTCATATATACGATTATGTTATCAGCAAGCAGAGACAATTTCAACTTCTTTTTTTCATATAAAATTTTAAATTTCTTTTATTTGCCTAATATGTCTAGATGTTCAGTACTAATTAAATAGTAGTGGGAAGAGGTGGCATTTTGTCTTGTTTCTAATCTTAGAAAATTTTCAACTTTTGCCATTTAACATGATGTTAGCTGTGGGCTTTTCATATATGGATTTTATTGCATTGAGGTACATTCATTCTATACCTATTTTTTTTGAGAGTTTTTAACATTAATGAATGTTGAATTTTTTCAATTGCTTTTTCTATATCTATTGAGATGATTATATCACGTTTACACTTCATTTGGTTAATATTTTGATGACATTTATTGATTTACATATGTTAAATCATCCTTCCATCCCTGGGATAAATACTACTTGATTATAGTTAATAATCTTTTCAATGTGCTATTAAATTTGGTTTGCAATTATTTTCTTGAGGATTTTTATATCCGTGTTCATCTAAGATCTTGGAATACATACCTACATACATGTATATTGATATACATATATATGTATGTGTGTACACAGGCCAGTATCCTTGATGAACACAGATGAATTGTTCATAGCAATGAGTTGTTCATAGCAGTCTCTTATGATACTTTGTGTTTCTGTGATATTAGCTGTAATTTTTCCACTTTCACTTCTGATTTTGTTTGAGTCTTCTCTTTTTCACTTTGTTAATCTAGATAACGTTTGTCAATTTTATCTTTTAAAAAACTGTTTCAGTTTTGTTGATATTTTATGTTGTTTTTCTAGTCTCTGTTTTGTTTATTGCCACTCTGATCTTTGTTATTTCTTTCTTTCTGGTAAATTCAGGCTTACTTTGCTTTTCTCTTTCTAGTTTCTTGAGGTGTAACATTAGATTATTTGAGATTTTTCTCTTTTTGACATAGGTATTTATTGCTATAAACTTCCATGTCAAGTCTGCTTTTGCTACATCCTGTAAGTTTTACTTAACTTTGATAAGTTGCACAAACTTTTACTATTTCCCTCCACAATTTGTTTTTGTTGACATATTAAAAAAAAACTTTTATTTTAGGTTCAGGGATACATGTACAAGTTTGTTATGTTGGTAACTTACATGTATATCATGGGAGTTTAGTACAGATTATTTCATCACCCAGGAAATAAATATAGTACTTTACAGGTAGTTTTCTGATCCTTATCATTCTCCTGCCCTCCACCCTCAAGTGGACCCCAGTGTCTGTTGTTTCCTTCTTTGTGTCCATGTGTACTTAATGTTTAGTTTCCACTTATAAGTGAACATGTGGTATATTTAGTTTTCTGTTGCTGGATTAGTTTGCTTAGGATACTGACCTCCAGCTTCATTCATGTTGCTGCCAACAGTGTAATCTTGTTCTTTTTTATGGCTGCATAATGTTCCATGATATGTATGTACTGCATTTTATTGATCTAATCTATCATTGGCTGACAATTAGGTCGATTCCATATATTTGCAATTGTGAACAGTGCTGTGATGAACATACACATGCATGTGTCTTTGTGTTATAATGATTTCTATTCCTTTTGGTATACACCCAATATTGGGATTGCTGGGTCAAATGGTAGTTTTGTTTTGTTTTGTTTTGTTTTTGGTTCTTTTTTGAGACAGAGTCTCGCTCTGTGCCCAGGCTGGAGTGCAGTGGCATGATCTCGGCTCACTGCAACCTCCGCCTCCAAGGTTCAAGCAATTCTCCTGCCTCAGCCTCCCGAGTAGCTGGGACTACAGGCATGCACCACCACACCCAGCTAATTTTTGTATTTTTAGCTGAGATGGGTTTTCAATGTGTTGACCAGGATGGTCTCTATCTCTTGACCTCATGATCTGCCAGCCTCGGCCTCCCAAAGTGCTGGGATTAGAGGCATGAGCCACCGCACCTGGCCTAGCTCTGTTTTAAGTTCTTCGAGAAATTGTCAAACTGCTTTCTTCAATGGCTGAACTAATTTTCATTCCCACCAGCATTGTATAAATATTCTGTTTTCTCTGCAACCTGGCCAGCATGTGCTATATTTTCACTTTTAATAGTAGCCATTCTAAATCAGGTGAGACGGTGCATTTCTCTAATGATTAGTGATGTTGAGCATTTTCTTCCTATGCCTATTGGCTATGTACAGTCTTATTTTGAAAAGTGTCTGTTCATGTTCATTTTTATTTATTTATTTTTTAAATTTTACTTTAAGTTCTGGGATACATGTGCAGAACACACAGGTTTGTTCCCTAGGTATACATGTGCCATGGTGGTTTATTGCATCTATCAACCCGTTATCTAGGTTTTAAGCCCCACATCTTTGTCTACTTTTTAATGAGGTTGTTTGTTTTTTGCTTGATTTGTTTCTTATAGATTCTGTATACTAAACCTTTGTTGGATGCATAGTTTGCAAATATTTTCTCCTATTCTGTAGGTTGTCTTACTCTGTTGATAGTGTCTTTTGCTGTGCCAAAGCTCTTCAATTTAATTGGCCTCATTTGTCAATTTTTGCTTTTGTTGCAATTGCTTTTAACATCTTTGTCATGAAATATTTGCCAAAGTCTATGTTGAGATTGATATTTCTTAGTTTATCTTCCAGGACTTTTATAGTTTTACATTTAAGTTGTTAATCCATCTTGAGTTAATTTTTGTTATGATGTAAGGAAGGGGTCCAGTTTTAATCTTCTACATATGGCTAGCCAGTATTTCCAATACCATTTTTTAATAAGGAGTCCTTTTTCCATTGCTTATTTTTGCTGACTGTGACAAAGATCAGATGGTTGTAAGTGGGAAGCATTATTTCTGGGCTCTCTATTTTCTTGCATTGCTCTATGTGTCTGTTTTTCTAACAGTACCATGTTGTTTTGGTTACTATAGTCTTATAGTATAGTTTCAAGTCAGGTAATGTACTGCCTCTAGTTTTGTTCTTTTTGCTTAGGATTGTTGGGGCTATTCAGACTCTTTTTTGGTTCCATATTAATTTTAGAATAGTCTTTTCTAATTTTATAAAGAATGTCATTGATAGCTTAATAGGAATGACATTGAATCTATAAATTTCTCTGCACAGTATGCCACTTTAAAATATTGATTCTATCCATGGAATGTTTTTCTATTTATCTGTATCATTTCTGATTTCTTTGAGCAGTGTTTTATAATGTTCATTGTAGAGATCTTTCACTTTCCTGGTTAGCTATATTCCTAAGTATTTTATTCTTTTTGTAGCTATTGTGAATGGGATTCAGTTCTTCATTTTGTTCTCAGCTTGGATGTTGCCGGTATATAGAAATGCTACTGATTTTGTACATTGATTTTGGATTTGTATCCTCAAACTTTGCTGAAGTTGTTTATCAGATCCAGGAGCTCTGGGGTAGAGCCTATGAGGTTGTCTAGGTATAGAATCATATTATCTGCAAACAGAGATAGTTTGACTTCTTCTTTCTTATTTGATTGTCTTTTGCTTCTTTCTCTTACCTGATTGCCCCAGCCAGAACAACGTTGAATAGGAGTGGTGAGAATGGGCATCTATGTCTTGTGCCAGTTCTCAAGGAAAATGCTTTCACCTTTTGCCCATTCAGTATAACGCTGGCTCTGGGTTTGTTGTGGATGACTTTTATTATTTTGAGGAACATTACTTCAATGCCTAGTATATTGAGGGGTTTTAACATTAAAGAATGTTGATTTTTTTCAAAAGTCTTTTCTGACTATGTGGATTTTGTTTTTATTTCTGTTCATGTGATTAATCCATTTATTGATTTGTGTGTGTTGAATCAACCTTGCATCCCAAGGATAAAGTCTACTTGATTGTGATGGATTTGCTTTTTGATGTGCTGTTTGATTTGACTTGCTAGTATTTTGTTGAGGATTTTTGCATCTATATTCATTGCAGATATTGCCTGAAGTTTCCTGTCTTTTGGTTGTATTGACACATTTAGTATCTCTTATACTTTGTGTCTCTTAACAAATTCCTGTAGTTTTTAATAGTTTTGTTTTTGATTTTCATACTAAAGATATAATTTCCACACCACCATCACAGCATAAAAATGTTTTGAGGTTGACTACATGGTTACTTCTGTCAGTGAGCTTCATATGTTTATATATTTTTATTTTGCTGCTTAGTGATCTTATTTTTCTGCTTGAAAGACTCCTTTTAGCATTTCTTGTAAGGCAAGTGTGCTGCTGATAAATACCTTCAACTTTTGTTTGTGTTAGAAAGTTTTCTATCTCCATTCAATTTCTGAGGGCAGGATTAAAGGCTATAGTATTCTTAGTTAGGATTTTTTTTTCTTTCAGCTTTTTGAGTATATCATTGCATTCTCTGGTAGCCTGCTGTTTCTGCTGCAAAATCTACTAATAGTCTTACAGATGTCCCCTTATATGTGATAACTTGCTTTTCCCCTGCAGCTTTCCATATTCTGTCTTTTTAACTTTTGATAATTTGATTATATTTTGTCTTGACATAGTTCTCATTAGATTAATACTATTAGATGTCTATTGAGCTTCTTGGACCTGATTTCTATTTTCTTCCTCACACTTGGGAAGTTTTCTGCCATTATTTTTTTTGGAATAGGTATTGTGTTACTTTCTGTTTTCTCCTTCTGGTACATCAACAATGTGTATATATTTTTTCAGTTGATGGTTTCTTGTAAGTCCTTTAGGCTGTCTTCACTCTTTTTTATTCCTTTCTTTTTGTTCCTCATCTTGAATGATTTCCAATAGTCTGTCTTCAAGTTCACTAATTTTTTTCTTCTACTTGATCTAGTTTTCTGTTGAATGACTCTATTAAATTTCTTAGTTCAGTTATTAAATTCTTCAGCTTGATTTATATTTGGTACTTTTAAATATTTTCTCTGTATTGAAGTTCAATTTGTTTATGCATTGTTCTCATTACCTTGATGAGCATCTTTCTGATGGTCTTTTTGAATTCTCTGACAGGTAAATAACATATATCAATCTTATTAGTGTTGGATTCTGGAGATTTACTTTGTTATGCTATTTGGAATATATTTCCCTGTTTGTTTATTTACTTTTTGCTATCTTGGTGGTTTCTGCACAGTAGAAAGAAGAAACGCTTCTCACAGTCTTGTCAGACCAGTCTTGTGTAGGAGATGTTTCTCCCTATATAGCCATCCAGGGATGAGTTTAGGTGCCTCTAAGCAATTTGTGCTTGTCTAACATGTTGTTTTTGTTCTTAGTGGTCCTCAAGAAATTTGAGAGTGTCACCTCATGCAATTGCTTTGATAAAGATAGGAAGCTAGTCCTTTGGGATACAACTGGAAAACTTAGGGTGTTAGATGCATTTTTCAGTTCCTTCTTTCCTTACAGAGAAGCTGAGAGCCAAAGTTTATATCCCACTCATTCTGCCCTACATGAAGGAGAGGGTCCAAGGCAATGCCCATAGTTTTGATAAGACTGTTTACTTTGAAGCTGGAGAAATAGATGCTGAATGTTTGCAAGTTTAAAAGTTATGTTTTCGGCCGGGCGTGGTGGCTCACGCCTGTAATCCCAGCACTTTGGGAGGCGGAGGCGGGCGGATCACAAGGTCAGGAGATCCAGACCATGGTGAAACCCCGTCTCTACTAAAATACAAAAAATTAGCTGGGCGCGGTGGCGGGCGCCTGTAGTCCCAGCTACTCAGGAGGCTGAGGCAGGAGAATGGCGTGAACCCGGGAGGCAGAGCTTGCAGTGAGCCGAGATCGCGCCACTGCACTCCAGCCTGGGAGACAGAGCGAGACTCCCATCTCAAAAAAAAAAAAAAAAAAAAGTTATGTTTTCTTGTGTATGTGTGTGGTCTAGTTGACACAAGAGTACAAAGCTTAGTCAGCTCCCAGAGCCAGTTAATTTAAGAGCCAGTCCCTTGGATGAAAGATATAAAAGTTGAGGTGTTCAGTGCATGCAGATAATACTTCTAGGGAAAGTCTGCAGGTTTGGATTTATTTCTGTAGCCAATCATGGAAGATAGTGTCTTCTCTCTTGTTCAAGCAAGGAGATGTCTCAAACTCTTCTATCCCAAGGAGACATCTTGTCTGGAGTTGTCACTGACCAAGCAAAAGAGGATGGCACATGGAGTTTCCACTTCCCCTTTCAGGCACAAATAGTTCTCCAGCCCTCCTTTAATGAGAGGCTGCTGAAATTTACAGCAGGAACAAGCCAGGAATGAAGGCTCAGGGAGTGTTGTCCTTCCTGTTCTTCCAGGCAGAGGCCTCCAACCTTTTTTCATATAGAGGTTGTAGAGGTAGAATTATTGCTAGAGCAAGCTGAAGAAGAAGGTATGGGAATATCGTGATTTCCATTTAAGCTCAAAGAAATTTATTTTTTATTTGCTACACAGGCTCTCAGATACTAGCTTGTTAGAAGCCAGGCCACATAAAACTGCTGGAAAAGCATGCATCCAAACGCTTTCCAGGAGGAAGCTGGAAGCTGAGCTGATCCTGGGGGCTACCG
The DNA here is from genome assembly GCF_001698545.2 of Rhinopithecus bieti. Lineage (NCBI taxonomy): Eukaryota > Metazoa > Chordata > Mammalia > Primates > Cercopithecidae > Rhinopithecus > Rhinopithecus bieti. The sequence continues at coordinate 434,333 of NW_016818390.1, forward strand.
CTGCTAGAAGTGCTCGCATGGTTCAAAATGCTCCCTTATTCTTTGTGATTGAAGGAAATCCTCTGATGTCCTGTACCTGCTTTTTGTCAAGTATAGTGATTTAAAAAGCAAGTTCTCTGGCAGGAACTGTAAAATTTGGATGCTATATGTGCGATACAAGCCCTTCATCCCTCAGAAAAAGCTAGGAATTGGAGTTTTCTTCTTGAATATAAGGTATTATGAGTAGGGTGGGATTTGTGTAAAAATTTACCTTTGCTTTTCCTCCCCATTTTAGTGTGGATATTTTCTCAGTAGTCTGATGTATAGGAACTTTTCAACTGGATTTTGGCTATACCTTGGAGAAAACTGATCTATGTGTGTTTATTTGATGTGCCTGTGGAAGGAGGTATAGTCAGGAGCCTCCTATTTGCCCATGTTGCTGATGTCACTCCTACAATACTTGCAACGACAAATGAAAACTCTGAAATTCTACTACAAGGGATCTAAGGTCCCTTTACAAGGCCTAGATCAATTTTGTCATTATACAAGAGAGTTAGATTCAACCACCAACTTATAAGAATATTAACCTTGTGTGTCTTCTTACTAAAGAATTGTAGTATATTGACTGAGCATATGATAACATCTTATAAAATGGCTTTGTGTTAAATGATGCGGTACCTGAAAATCATCCAAAACACAGTCGATGTTAGAAAAAAATGTGAAGTTTCTGTTCCATAGAAATGATATAGTGTGATGTTGTTCTTTGTGGCAAGGCTGTTATTCTGACTATGAAAGCTAAAAAATCCAGATACATTTTTAAAAGTCGTGTTTTTAAAAGCATAGGAAAAGCTGATAAAGCAAAGGAAGTACTAAGTGTTATGATTTTGGAGAGAAAATATTTTGGGAGAAAAGCTGATGATCTATGGCTTCTTTTTCTCTGGGACAATGATCAACTCTAGACACTGGAAAAAGATTAGAAATTCAGATTTGGACCAGACAAAATTCATTACTGGTGCAGAGATATTTGTAAAGTTTCTGATGGTCTTGCTGGGGTAGAATAGAAAATTCATAGTCTTAAACACCTCCAACACAAAGCCAAATTTGTTTCAAGATATTTGATGGATTTTGAAGTTATGCATGGCAGGTGACTAGAGGCCAACTGGAAAGACTCTGAAAGTAAGAGTGGAGTTTCCAGTAATCTTGTGGTACCAAAGGGAAATCTTTGTGAGAGAAGAGCTGTGATGAATAAACCAATTCTTCAGTTGAAATTGTTCAGTAACCAACTTACCCTCTATGTGACTAGGAAATAAATGGAAAAAATCTCTGGACCACTATATTATTTAGAGACTCTAAAATTATTTTATCATGCTATATGATAAATATTGTGACCAATGACCACAGATATATTAAGGAAATCAAGAAAAATAAGAAGATATAAGTTATGACTCAGATTTTAGAGTTATCAGAGGAAGAGTTTAAAATAATCATGGATAATATTTAAAAGAAAATATTGGAAAAATATGGAAAATATTGAAAGATTGTAAAACTTACCATAAAATAGAAATTTTCTAAAAAAATTAAACAAACATTCTATTACTGAATTTTAGAAATCTGAAATAAAGAAACTTATGAATCAGTTTAAGAGATGTGAGAAATGCTTAAGTCTAACATATGTGTAAGTGGAAGAGGAGGAGCACAGTAATATTTGAAGAAATAGTGGCTGAGAATTTTCCAAAACCATTAAAACTGTTACCCCAGAGGCAACAATCTATGAAAGCTAGAAACAATAAATAGAAAACAAAACAAATGGATAGGACAATACCAGTGACATCTAGGTACATCATAACAAAAGTTTAGAAATGAAGGACAAAAACAAATCTTAAAAGTTCCAACAGGAAATTAATACATTGCACTCCAAAAGTAAAAATAATACTGAAAACTATTTTTTTCAAAAATTTATGGAAGGTAGATGGTGATAAAATGTTATCTTTGAACACATAAACACACACTAATGCACACACCTGCTAACTCTAAATTTTATACCCAGCAAAAATCCTGCAAATACGTCAGCAATGTAAAGATGCTTGGCTGCAAACAAAACTAAGAAATTTTAATGCAAACACATTTGCATTAACACACACACACACTGTCAGATATATAAGTAGTAATAGAAATACTTTGCATTATACTATAAAATTAATAATGCATTTTTAATATGGGTAACATATGTATAACAAAATAGTTAATGGAAAAGGTACTCAAATTATTTGATTGATCTAAATGAATAAAAGAGGTGTTTATCAAAGAGATGGTATAGTATGAAAAAATAGTAAAATGATTGCTATAAAACCAAATGTACAAATATGTACACTATATATATGGAGAATATCCTTTAAAAGACTAAGATTTTGAGGCTGGGGAAAAAGAATAAAAAAACAAAGAAAGCAAACAGACAAAACTATATACTGCTTACAAGAGACACATTCACGTAAAAGATGCAGAACTGGAAAAAGAATGCATGGCAGATATGCTATGCAAATATTAAGGCAAAGACTTCTAGTTTGTTATGGGGCAATTAACCGCTTCAAATACGTGAAACAAAATTTGTCAGAATTAATGGATTAAAGAGATGAATCCATCCCAGCACTTTAGGAGGCCAAGATGGGCGGATCACAAGGTCAGGAGATTGAGACCGTCCTGGCCAACATGGTGAAACCTCATCTCCACTAAAATACAAAAAATTAGCCAGTAGGGGTGGCATGTACCTGTAGTCCCAGCTACTTGGAAGGCTGTGGCAGGGGAATCACTTGATCCCGGGAGCCAGAGGTTGCAGTGAGCTGAGATTGCACCACTGCACTCCAGCCTGGTAACAAAGCAAAACTCTGTCAAAAAAAAAAAAAAAAAAAAAAAAAGAGAGAGAGATTAATCTGCAATCATGCTTGGGGATTTAACACTGTTGTGTCAATAGATTATAGAAAAAAAGCAAAACTTATCAGTAAAAAGAAGAAAATCTGAGTCGCAAATCTAAAAAAAAAAACCTTATTGACATATAAAGAACAATGAATCCTGCTATAAGACAATAATTTTTTTTCAAGTGCACATGAAACATTTAGTAAAATTTACTCTCTGCATCAGAAAGCTAGCTTCAAAAAATTTCAAAAGACTTTAAATGAGTCAAAGTATCCCTGAATTCCCTTATAAATCAATAATCAAAAATATACAGCTGCCTGAAAATTAAGCAATACACTTCTATATGATCATGAGTAAAACAAGAATTTATGTATGAAATTATTTATGATGTTTAATTGAATGGAATTGTATATGTGATGTACCTAAATTTATGGGATACTGCCATATAACCAACCTATTTGAAGGTCAGAAATTGAGAGTACATAAATGGTGTGAAGACTGAAAATGAAGCAATTGGACAGAATAGTGAGTCTAGAAACAGATACACCCATTTATCACAAGGTGACACTTCAGCACAGTGGAGAAAAGTTGATCTTTTCAGTAAGTTGTGGTGTCAGTTAAATCTTCATATCTACAAAATAAATCAAGAAATGTACTTCAGCCATGTTAAAATCAAATTCAGAATGTTAAAAGCATAGCAACAAAGCGTTTTGGGACAAAAAATGAGAATATCAATGTTGACTTGGATTAAGCAAAGCTTTAAAAGATACAAAAAAAAAAAAAAAACAGGAAACAATATGCCAAAATAAAATTAAAAATTTTGTATTAAAATGTTACTGACATAGTGAAAAAACAGGTCATATAGTAGAAGATATTTTCAACATGAATATCTGATGAATGAGGCATATCAGAATATATAAGAAATTTCAACAAATTAATGTCAAAAACAAAATACATGCCAATATAAAATATGCAAGACTTATATAGTTACCTCACAAAAGAGAATATCCACATGATCAATAAACATGTGAAAATGGTGCTACAGCTAAAGCAGTGTTCAGAAGGAAATTTATAGCACTAAATGCCCACATGAGAAAGCAGAGAAGATCTAAAATTGACACTCTGACATAACAATTAAAACAACTAGAGAACAAGAGCAAACAAATTCAAAATCTAGCAGAAGACAAGAAATAACTAAGATCAGAGAAGAACTGAAGGAAATAGAGACACAAAAAAAACCTTCAAAAAATCAATGAATCAAGGAGCTGTGTTTCTGAAAAGATCAACAAAATAGATAGACTGCTAGCCAGAATAATAAAGAAGAAAAGAGAGAAGAACCAAATGACACAATAAAAAATGATAAAGGGCTCTCACAGAAATACAAACTACCATCACAGAATACCATAGACACTTCTACATAAATAAACTAGAAAATCTTGAAGAAATAGATAAATTCCTGAACACATAAAGCCTCCCAAACTAAACCAGGAAGAATCTGAATCCCTAAATAGACCAATAACAAGTTCTAAAATTGAGGCAGTAATTAGTAGCTTACCAAGCAATAAAAATCCAGGACCAGATAGATTCACAGCCAAATTCTAACAGAGGTACAAAGAAGAGCTGGTACCATTCCTTCTGAAACTATTCCAAACAATAGAAAAAGAAGGACTCCTCCCTAACTCATTTTATGAGAACAGCATCATCCTGATACCAAAACCTGGCAGAGACACAACAAAAGAAGGAAATTTCAGGCCAATATCCCTGATGAACATTGATGGGAATATCCTCAATAAAATATGGGCAAAGTGAATCCAGCAGAACATCAAAAAACTTGTCTACCACAATTAAGTAGGCTTCATCCCTGGGATGCAAAACGGGTTCAACATACGCAAATCAATAAATGTAATCCATCACAGAAACAGAACCAATGACAAAAACCACATGATTATCTCAATAGATGCAGAAAAGGCCTTTGATAAAATTCAACATCAATTCATGCTAAAACACTCAGTAAACTAGGTATTGATGGAATATATCTCAAAATAATAAGAGCTATTTATGACAAACCCACAGCCAATATCTTGCTGAATGGGCAAAAGCTGGAAGCATTCCCTTTGAAAACTGGCACAAAACAAGGATGCCCTCTCTCACCACTCCTATTCAACACAGTATTGGAAATTTTGACGAGGAAAATCAGGCAAAGAGAAAGAAATAAAGGGTATACAAATAGAAAAAGGGTAGTCAAATTGTCTCAGTTTGCACATGACATTGCATATGTAGAAATCTCCAATGTCTCAGCCCAAAACTCCTTACTCTGATAATTAAATTCAGCAGAGTCTCAGGATACAAAATCAATGTGCAAAAATTACAAGCGTTCCTTTACACCAATAATAGACAAACAAAGAGCCAAATCATGAGTGAACTCCCATTCACAATTGTTACAAAGAGAATACTATAACTAGCAATGCAACTTATAAGAGATGTGAAAGACCTCTTCAAGGAGAAGTACAAACCACTGCTGAAGGAAATAAGAGAGGACACAAACAAATGGAAAAACATTCCATGCTCATGAATAGGAAAAATCAATATCATGAAAATAGCCATACTGCTCAAAGTAATTTATAGATTCAATGCTATTCCCATCAAGCCACCATTTACTTTCTTCAGAGTATTAGAAAAAACTACCTTAAATTTCATATGGAACCTAAGAAGAGCCCTTATAGCCAAGACAATCCTAAGCAAAAAGAACAAAGCTGGAGGCATCACGCTACCAGACTTCAAACTATACAAGTCTAAGTAACCAAAACAACATGGTACTAGTACCAGAACTGATACACAGACGGATGGAACAGAACAGAGGCCTCAGAAATAGCACCACACATCTACAACCATCTGATCTTCAACAAACCTGACAAAAACAAGCAGTGGGGAAAGGATTCCCTACTTAATAAATAGTATTGGGAAAACTAGCTAGCCATATGCAGAAAACTGAAACTGGACTCCTTACACCTTATACAAAATTAACTCAAGATGGATTAAAGACTTAAACGTAAGACCTAAAACCATAAAAACTCTAGAAGAAAACCTAGGCAATACCATTCAGGACATAGGCATGAACAAAGACTTCATGACTAAAACGCCAAAAGCAATTGCAACAAAACCCAAATTGACAAATGGGATCCAGTTAAACTAAAGAGATTCTGTACGGCAAAAGAAGCTATCATCAGAGTGAACAGGTAACTTACAGAATCGGAGAAGAATTTTGCAATCTATCTACCTGGCAAAGTGTTAATATTCAGAATCTACAAGGAACTTAAACAAATTTGCAAGAAAAAAACAAACAACCCCATTAAAAAGTAGGTGAAGGATATGAACAGACACTTCTCAAAAGAAGACATTTATGAGGCCAACAAATACATGAAAAAAATCTCATCATTACTGGTAATTAGAAAAATGCAAATCAAAACCACAATGAGATACTATCTCATGCCAGTTAGAATAGCAATCATTAAAAAATAAGGAAACAACAGATACTGCAGAGGGTGTGGAGAAATAAGAATGCTTTTACACTGTTGGTGGGACTGTAAACTAGTTCAACCATTGTGGCAGACAGTGTGGAGATTCCTCAAGGATCTAGAACCAGAAATACCATTTTACCCAGCAATCCCATTACTGGGTTTGTACCCAAAGGATTATAAATCATTCTATTCTAAAGACACATGCACACGTATGTTTATTGCAGCACTATTTACAATAGCAAAGACTTGGAACCAACCCAAATGCCCATCAATGACAGACTGGATAAAGAAAATGTGGCACATATACCCCATGGAATACTATGCAGTCATAAAAAAGAATGAGTTCATGTCTTTTGCAAGGACATGGATGAATCTGGAAACCATCATTCTCAGCAAACTAACACAAAAACAGAAAACCAAACACTGCATGTTCTCACTCATAAGTGGGAGTTGAACAATGAGAACACATGGACACGGGGAGGGGAACATCACACACCGAGGCCTGTTGGACAGTGGGGTACAAGGGGAGGGTTGGCATTAGGAGAAATAGCTAATGTAGATGATGGGTTGATGGGTGCAGCAAACCACCATGGCACATATATACCTATGTAACAAACCTGCACGTACTGTGCATGTTTTCCAGAGCTTAAAGTATAATTTAAAAAAGGAAAATGGTGCTAAACTTTAATCATCATCAGGAAAATAGAATTTAATACAACCCTACAATGCTAACACACATTTACCCAAATATCTAACAATTAAAAAAACCTGAAAATACCTTGTGTTACTGAGGATGTGGATCAAATGGAAGTATAATTCATTGTTAGTGGACTTATAGAAAAATTACTCCACATAATTATTGTGCAGTAGGAATTCGTTAAATGAACTGGTAATGCAACAATTTAATTTCTGGGTATATACCTAGAATATGAATATAAGTTTTTGAAGAAGCATATGGGAATGTTTGTAGCCACATAATTAGTAATAGGTCCCAACTAAAAACTGCTCCATTTTTGTGGTGTATATCTAAAATTGAATAGAGAAGAATATTCTACAACAACAAGATGAATGAGCATATGCCACAACACAGTTAACATAGAAACCTAATGCTGAGCAAAAGAAGTCAGGCCCAAGAGAGTGTGAACTGTCTACAAAGTTCAAAAACAGGCAAAACTCATCAATGGGATTAAAAGTCAGCACAGTGTTTACAATGATTAAAAAGAGACATACGGGGGCTTTGGGGTGTTGTTAATATTTTATTTCTTACTCTGGGTGCCATATACATGAGTTTGTTTCTTTTATGAAAATTAATATTTGAATTTATAATTTGTTTACTTTTTAATAAGAGGTTTATTTATTTATTTATCTATTTATTTATTTTGAGACAGTCTCACTCTGTCACCTAGGCCGGCATGCAGTGGCATGTTCTCAACTCACTGCCACCTCCTCCTACCAGATTGAAGCGATTCTCCTTCCTCAACCTTCTGAGTACCTGGGATAACAGGCGCAGGCCACCATGCCCAGCTAAATTTTGTGTTTTTAGTAGGGATAGGGTTTCGCCACATTAGTCAGACTGGTCTCAAACTCCTGACCTCAGGTGACCCGCTGGCCTTGGCCTCCCAAAGTGCTGGGATTACAGGTGTGAGCCACCATGCTTGGCCATGTAATTCAATTTAAAATTTTCCAATTCAAAAACAAAGGTAGGGATTTCTGCTTCTTTTCATGAGAGAGTAGATGGGAATCGATTTACTTTCCCACTTTAAACACGTAGAAAACTAAACAAAATATATGAAAATACTCTTTTTAGACATTGGAGAGCAGGAAATGCAAAAGTGGGAAAGTGTTCCTTTCAAGTGCTGTGAGTCTTACAAACACTCCAGCTTTTTGCCTGGAGGATCAGTCCAACCTGGTAACCCACGATGTAGGCAGGGAAATCCAACACAGACCAAAGTGGTCTCAATGAGCTGAAGAGACCAGGAGACAGAAATCAGAGTTTAGGGTGGCTGAGGTGGATGAAATCTGCTAATGTGTCTACCCTATTTTCTTATTCATCTGGGAAAAAATGTTGATTTATTTTTTAGATTACTTCATCCGCTGTACATGTTGGAGCTGACCACTCAGATTATTCTAGCTCATCTAATGTCTGCAAATTATGTATAATAAGCAATAATTTTGTCAAGAAATATATAAAATAATTTAATATTAAAAATAGAATACATTTGGGACAAAAAAAAGAAATGTATTTTAAGATATCTGAAACTTGCATTGAGTTTATTAAGTTTTTTCTCTATACAGCCCATAGACCAAACAGACAATCTCTCCCCATCCTGTCTCCCACCTCCACTTCCCCCACATACAGTGGGCATTAGAAAGCAGTGGCTTTTTGTTCAGTCTGAAGGGATCGGCGTCCTATAACATATGAATTAGCGGAGCCTCTGAGAAACCCTATATTGACCTCAGTCATTTTGTTCAGTAATTCTTCAAAAGCAGGCCAGAGGCTCACTAGTGAACATGCTTGCAATACTGATGTTTGTGCAATGGAAAATTTTAGGAAGGGAATTCTATTTCCCCGAGCAAGTTTCCAAGCACTAAACTCTCTTTCAAATAATAAAAGAGGTTAGACACTAACTTAGGGAACAGATTCAATTTTTCAATGTGGCATTAATAGGGGCAAAGCAAAGAGACAGATTGCATTGACAGGGAAACAAAAATGGATAATGGATTTAATAGCTTGAGTTCTAATGGAAAAAATAACATTCTCCCTGAGACTGTCAAATTTTTTTTTATAATGTGGCTACCATTAATAGTACATACATGAACAAAAAAAGCTTATATGGCGGTATATAAATCATTAAAAAGTTTTCAGCAAAATTAAGTAGACAAGTATTTCTGTTTCCTTCTGTATATTATCTCCTTCATTATTCATATCCTCAATAATTTCTTGCATACTTGCTATCATTGATAGCTATATTTGCTATATTTAAGATTAACCTGTAGTTTTCAACTTTTTGCTGGTTATAACAAGAAAAAAAAAACACCAATAAGAAGTAACATGAAGCTATTTAGGATGCTAGAATAATTATCTGTGTGTTTTCTTTTTGTAAGTGTATATAATGAAAATTATTAGATTCAGTATGTGATTACTTGGCCAATTGAGGGATTTTGTTAGCAGTCCCTACCTGTTATGTAAGCTAGTCATAAAAGTTCAACAACCAAAAGCTTTGAAAATTTTGTGAGACTGATGGAATTTATGGTAATGCACATATAATCACATCAACATTTTGCATATAATTTGGATGGGTAGAAGAAACTTTGAAATATCGTATTAAATCTCTTATTTAAACCATAAGGTAGTAGTTAAGGAACTATATGAGATAAGAATATAATAAAATGTAGAATTAACATTTTATTTTGGTCAAAATGACAAGAGAAAAATACCTTGAGTATCATAATTGATCCTAATGCACAAAAATTCATGAGGACCCAAAGGGATAGGATCTAATAAAAAGTTGATATTTGGGAAAAAAATCAGTTTTGTCAATGTATAAACAGTAATTGTGATTATTTTACAAATGAGGGATGTGTGTGTGTGTGAGAGAGAAAGACAGAGAGAGAGAGAGAGATAAAGAAATGTACGGGAGGGAGAAAATAGCAGATCTTGACAAACAGAAAGGGAAGTAAAAAAGTAATGTTAAAAATACCTAATAAGAAGAGACTATAAAAAATTACAAATTAGCAAATTACTTCTCATCTCACTTCATACATCAGATACTTGATGAGATATGTATCAAGTCTTCAGTGTTCTTAACTGGTTTCAATGACTTCATCATAGTGTTATTGTTCTTTCAGAAGCAATGAAGTAAATTAATGAGCATATCAATAAAAACAGTTAATTATGGCAACACTTCAAGCATAAGAAATAGGACAGAAGAAACATCTCAGGTGTTATCCATCTCAAATCTCAATGAGTGAATGTTACTGTATCTGATTCTAATTTTCCATTGTTAGAGTTTGTTTGTGTCAGTTCAGTATCACATCTTATTAAACATTCGTTAAAGACCTGAATTATGCCAAGCAGTATCCAAATACATTTTATGAATGGTTGGAACTTAACTTTTAGAATACTCTGAGAAACAAAAATTTTTAAAATTACTTAGTCATAGAAGCCTATTAGGTTCTAAGGTACCATTTACTTAAGAGTTAAATGTGTGCCACATGAAACCTTAAAGATGCAGCTGCTATGTTTATTAGCTTACAGAAATAGGTGCTTTTCTCTCCATAAATGCCTTACAAATGTTTCAAACCTTGGAAAAACAAACGAACAAACTTTTTTAGTAGCTGCGTTTCTATAGAGGAGTAAATGTACTAAGACTATGAAATGACTTATTGACACCTTAACTAAAACTTTTGGGTGGAAACAAAAGACTAGTTAGAAAAAATGTGAAGCTAATTTGGATGTTAGAATTTTTTTGTGTTATTTTGTTGGTAGGGTGTGTATGACTAAAGTTATTAGATTCAATGTGTGATCAATTGGCTAACCAAGGGACTTTTCAGAACATAATCATGTTAAATGTCTCTTCCTGGTATGTGAGATATGAGCTCATAAGATATCAACCAGTTTAAAGGCTTTTTTTAGTGACCAACTTTATCCTCATCTTTACTATTAAAAATTACCTATCAGGATATTTTTTTCTCTTCTCTGCAGTCTGTGCAAGTCATATTTTAGTACATAACTCTATCCAATATACATGTAATTACTTGTATATTTTCATTGTACTCTCTTAATTGCTTTAGTTGGGGACATTCCTTCAGTATAGCTTTCTATTAAAATACTAATTTTTATTAGTCCCACATTCATGTGTGGATGTATATAAACCTCTTAGCTAATTTTTTAAAAAAGCGAATTCTTGACGAATCAGAACTAATGAAAGAAGCTTAGTGTGACATGAAATAATGCAGGTCATGTTGCTGAATGGAAACTGTTAGGAAGGACAAATGAACTCAATGTTGAGGTGGAAGAAGACTGTCAACATTATACTGGTTGCCTCCTGTGAGTTTCATAGAGGCGACAGAAGGATTTGAGACAGTAATTTTGATTAAAAAAAGTCAAAAGCTATTGTTTCCACTCAATAGATGACCAACTATGTCAGCTAAGTGCTTCTTTTCCAGCCTCGCTTAGGACAAACCATGTAGAGGAAACTGCTAATAATTGAAACTCCCAGGACAAATGGCTTAGTGGGTGCTACAGCTTTTCACTCCACACTGGACATGCTCCCTGTTCCACCTGGTAGCCGTGCTGCTGTTTTCTCTAGGCTGATGTGCTGACCTTGGTTGTCAAGCATTTCCTCAAGCACAGTTTCTAAGTGTTGGGAATTCATGTTAATTGTCTTGTAGTTCTTGGATACTGCCCGAACACAAAACAGTCCAACTTCAACCCGTCTATTCTCTCCTAAAGGATACAAAACTCTCCTGCACCCTCTTACCAATTTCTCTTCTGGGTTCCTGCCTACACCACACCGGCAGGTAACTCTGAAGATAATTTCCAAATTTTTGCTTCTGTTTTCTATTCTTTATGGTAGATCAACTTCTGCTTCTTTTGGCTTAATATTTTGCACAACTTCAAAAAATGCAATTTGTCTTTTCAAGTGAAATAAATGAGAACTGCTGCAGGGCACTGACACAGTTGAGCAGATTTTAGGCTCTGCTGTAACCTATTTAGAAAGCAAACTTCCCAGATATATGTTCATACACCATGTTGGAATTAACAAGAGAGTAGGAGGCGGAGTTGCATAGTGTTCCACCTAGTCATTTGCAAAAATGAAGTTTGTCTCAAAAGATCAGAGACCTAAATAATTAGGAGTTATAGACACTGTCAATGCTATTTTTTATATCTCTATCTATATATGCATATGTGTATATATAGAAATATACAATATAATATATACATAAAAATATATATGTATATATTTATTTGCTTTTTAAAGAATACCTATGCTGCTGATCTAAAGTGAGAGGGAGGGAGGGGAAGGAAGACTGAGAGCAGGTAGTTATAAAAAACAAGGTACATTTTACTCAGCAAAGCTCTTTGAAACCAGTATGTATTATCTGAGTTTGAGATGCTGAGTATTTTGGATATTTACTCTATGTGGCAAAAAAACAGCTGATTTTATAGTGTCACAGTATCCTCTAATAATCTGATAGAATAAACTGATAGACATTAGGGTATATGCATCATATGTTACATTTCTATCAATGTAGATGTTGTGCTATAGACTGCATATTTCTTTTTCTTTTTTTCTTTTTTTGGATCTGAATCACTTTTATATTATTTAACAAGTCTTACTTTATATTTTATTTTATTTTTGAGATGAAGTCTTACTCTGCCGCCCAGGCTAGAGTGCAGTGACACAATCTTGGCTCATTGAAACTCACTGTACTCCAGCCTGGGCAACAGTGTAAGACTCTATCTCAAAAACAAACAAACAAACAAACAAACAAAAAACACCACCGCCAACAACAAAACCCTCTCGTTTTGGTAATAAAGATCAATATTTGGCCAGGTCAGTGACCCCCTTTCTATGAATTTTTTTCCAACTGCATAAGGATTACAGGTTAGGGGTAATATCAGCTCTAAATTTAATATCATTTTTCCTTAATAATGTAGCACTAGGCAATGACTTACAAACTTTCATATTTGAGGGAAATAAACTTGCTAATGCACAGAACACTGGATCTGAATCACTTTTATATTATTTAACAAGTCTTACTTTATATTTTATTTTATTTTTGATTTATTTTTTTTTCTTTTTTTATTATTTATTTATTTTTTTTATTATACTTTAAGTTCTAGGGTACATGTGCATAACGTGCAGGTTTGTTACATATGTATACTTATGCCATGTTGGTGTGCCGCACCCATCAACTCGTCAGCACCCATCAATTCATCATTTATATCATGTATAACTCCCCAATGCAATTATGCTGCTGGACATAGAATAAATCTTAAGCAACTATTCTTCCTTTGTTCCGTCTCTTCCATTTCTTTTCTGAGATGATCGGTCAAAAGTAGCCAAAGAAGTTCTGGAGAATTTCTTGAAAAGGCTGTTGTTTTCACTAATTCATGCCAAATCATCAGAATATAGCAAAAGCTTTTTTTTTTTTTTTCCCCAATCTAAATAATAACATACACCCCAGCAACTGGCATAAAAGCAAATAATCTTATTCAATTTTCCTTTAAAATTGTTATATATTCCATAATGTTTATTTGGATTGACACATTTTAATTAGAATAGTCATATTATCATTCAATATTAAACAAGCTATAGAGTACACCATTCAGGCACCTGAATAAAAATGACAGAAAGTATTAATATGGTAACCACATAGCACTCCAGATAATTTTTTTTTCTATCACTGCATTTTATTGCCAGTGGCCACAGTGTGAAGTTGTGGAATTTTGGAGAGGCAGCTGCATACTTAAAGGAGAGAAGAGTATAAAAGTATAGAGGTCATGATCTTTAAACAAAATGTAAAAGAACTTTGAAGTTGAGAATTAACACAGAAATACTATGAAGGAAGGACTCACATACAGAACAAAAATGAAATTTCCTAAGGATAATTTTTGTCTTTTCTCTTATTTTCTGCATATGTTTGTGTGTATGTATTTTTAGGTATATCCATGTATGCAAATATATAAAAATAGTAACACTATGGAACTTCTACCAGTTGGTTGTGTATTTGAGGTTAAAATAAAGAAGGTTACACCTACCAAAATTAAACTCCCCACTGTGAAAGTACAAAATATTTTCCTTTTCAGTTTTATCTTTTCTACCACATTTACCACCAAAATTACTTGAAAGAAAATCATATTTGAACACTAATTTTTTTCTAGTCATTTTTTATTCTTAGAGAAAAAAGTTTCAGAATGTAGATTCTGAATAATGTAGATTTGTTTTGAATTCTCATTCTATTATTTTTGAAACATTTTGAAATGTAGAGAGAGTGTTAGAAAAATGGTAATTGGTGAGTGATTACCAGAACTCTTCTCTGTTAACTTCATTGCTGTGTACACCAGCTTGGGTTGACAAAGTTGGAATTAATAAATGATTGGGCACTCAGTGCTGTGGCTCATGCCTGTAATCCCAGTACATTGGGAGGCTGAGATGGGTGGATCACTTGAGGCCAGGAAGTTGAGATCAGCCTGGACAATATGGCAAAACCCTGCCTTTATTAAAAATACAAAAATTAGCTGGGCATGCTGGTGCACACTTGTAATCACAGCTACTCAGGAGGCTGAGGCACAAGAATCACTTGAACCTGGAAGGCAGACGTTGCAGTGGGCCCAGACTGCACCACTGCACTCCAGCCTGGGCAACGGAGCGAGGTGCTGTCACTAAATAAATAAATAAATGTTTGGTAGCATGAACTAATGGCAAATCATCAGAACTGGGGATGAGGATAATGGTGGCTTTGATGCTATAGCTATGACTATGGGGAAGTTAACTGTCTTCATTTGTACAGTACCCTCATATCTGTATAATGAGATAATTATCCTATATATTCTGTAAAATGCAGTTCTACAAGTGCAAATCTACCTTATATCCTGTTTAAAAAAGAGTTATTTTTAAGCAAACGTTTAGCCACATATATGGCAGTTTGACTTGCTCTGTTTAATTTATATCTAGGAGATCCATAATCCATAAATTACTTGAATTCTAGGACTATTAGTAATTGATCATTATAAAAAAATTACATTTGGGACAGAATTTAAGAAATCACACATAGGTACACACACATATATATCCATATATATATATCCATAGACACATGTGTATGGATATCTATATGTATTATATATATTCCCTGTGTATGTATATACACACACGCTATATATTTGCCAGCAAAATAAAATGTCAAAAATGTGTAAAAGAATTACTATCCTGTTTTTTAAGAAAAGAATGTATTCCAAAAGATTCTTCTGTTTAGAAAACTACTACAACCTATTAATATAATCTTCAAAACCATTTTGCAATATTCATAGTGATTTGAAACAAAATACTTAAATTTGACATAAAAGATCAGTTTTGTTTTATCTGTACTTATTCCACCAAGAACTCTCCAGACATTGATTATTCTGAGCCAACTGAAGATTATGTCCAAATATGACATATACTCCATGTGAGAGGTGAAAATTAGTGAATTGTCCTAATTCTAACTGCGCCGTGATTTCATTGCCATTTTACAGATAAGCTTTTCTTGCTAATAGAGAGGCTTGACAATTCTCAGAAACCCAGACTACTTGAGTGAAAATTCAATAAGTAAGTTAAGGATACCAAATGGTAACCAGGCCTTGGGGAGGCTACACAATTGAAACACAACTTTTTCTGACAGTTTGTAGTGTAGCTCTGGTGGTGTGTTTCAAAATCTGTCAAAAAGATATAACTGGAC
This sequence comes from Rhinopithecus bieti, assembly GCF_001698545.2. NCBI lineage: Eukaryota > Metazoa > Chordata > Mammalia > Primates > Cercopithecidae > Rhinopithecus > Rhinopithecus bieti. The sequence goes on from NW_016818390.1 coordinate 450,187, forward strand.
TTAAGAGTTTAGTTTGATTCTTAAATCAAATAATCGGACAGCAATGTGGCATTATTGCCTTTGGCCGTTTAGAGAAAAAAAAAAAAATCTTGGTTTTGAAAGAGCAAAAGCATTAAACTCATCAAATTGCTGCTGTGTACTGGTAGAAAAACTTTCTAAGTTTCACTGCATGAACAGTCAGGACAATCAGATAATGAAGGCATCTTCACTGATGTCAATAGGACTGAACAATCACATCCCCAAAGAAATGATGTTTAACAATTACCTCATGTAATGTGATGGGGGAGTCATCAACTTCCATTTGTTTCAATGGTGATTTTACTTTCATTTTCTCAACATCAGTAAAACAGTTGCCCCCGCATTTGCCATATTGATGCTCAAGTAAAACTAAGGAAATTGACACTAGAGTCTCATTGCTTTCGAGTGCCACCAGGTTGCTGCTATGAATCTATTTTTTAAAAAGGTAAAATTGAGCCGGGCACGGTGGCTCACGCTTGTAATCCCAACACTTTGGGAGGCCGAGGCGGGGGGATCACGAGGTCAGGAGATCTGGACCATCTTGTCTAACATGGTGAAACCCCGTCTCTACTAAAAATATCAAAAAAAAAAAAAAAAAAAAAAATTTGCCGGGCTTAGTGGCGGGAGCCAGTAGTCCCAGCTACTCGGGAGGCTGAGGCAGGAGAATGGAGTGAACCTGGGACCTTGCAGTGAGAAGAGGTTGCGCCACTGCACTCCAGCCTGGGTGAGAGTGAGACTCAGTCTCAAAATAAAATAAAATGAAATAAAAAGGTAATATTGAAAAATACATTAGCATTGTGCTTAAAATTGTTTGTGAATAGATACATATTAAAAATATAATTTGCAATTGTATAACTCAAGAGTCACTAGACTCCAGAGTTTGAGGATATCATAGAAACTATTTATTTTTTATTCTGCTGTTTGTATTCTGTAATATTTTAGCACCAAACATGTTAGATTTAGCCACTAAATCAACAGGATCCTAATTATTTTCATGTTTACTTGGAGCAAATAACATCAATAGTAGGAAGTATTTATTTTCCACACACTGTACTAAGTACTATATGTGCATTTTTCATTTAACTCTCAAAACCCTTGCATAAAGTAAGTACTACTAGTATCTATATTTTACAGCAAGGAGATAGAGGTTTAGAGAAGCTTCATGACTTTTCCAGAGGACAAAGGCAGTAAATGGCAGTAATAGGTGACTCTGAATCATGGCCTACCTGGATTTATATAGAGATCTTTCTATAGGTATTTGATTTCATTACTAAGTAAATAAATACATAAATAAATATTTGTAGGTCTCCTACTTGATGTTATGTAAGGGATTTGAGATAGCTATCCCATTGGAAAAAAACTTATTACTGGTTCAGTCTAAATTTTGTAGCAATTAATTCAATAGTGCAAACAAATTATCATGGAACTCACCTGCCTCCCATTGTTTTATCATTCATTGCATCCATGGCTATTATTTTGAAGACATATAACCCCAAAAAGTTACAGTATGAAGGACTAGGTAAGATTGTGATGAATCTCAGTTGAAGGGATTAGCATGTGGAAATCAAGACAGGAAAAGCAGTTCTGATACAGAGCTTTGGGGGGGAAAAAAGAGGAGTACTAAAAGAATGTTTAGGGTATCAGTTATATAATATCTTCTATTAGTCTCTATTTTCCAAATGACCATTTGTATATTGAACAAACAAAGAATTTTTTGAAAGCATCATATGTATAATGCATGCAAGACAAAGAAGTAATGATTTTCCCAGAATTCACACTAATAAGATTAATGCTGAAAATGTCAGAACTGGGTGAAGGGGAAGACCAGAATGAAAATTACTCAATGTTCTCTAAGCAGTTAAACACCACCAGAAATGTAAGAAGATAGAAAAAAAAAAAAAGTATTTCCTAGAATTCTTCTTGTGAAAAGTTCTGTGAGTAGTTTGAAGATGGAATGTTTAAGGTGAAATTTGGCTCCCAAACCCATCTATTTACATAAACTCTCTTCTGAGGAAATTGCAGTCTTCTGCTGTATTAGTCCATTTTCACACTGCTATTAAGACATAAATGAGAGTTGGTACTTTGTAAAGAAAAGAGGTTTAATTGACTCACAGTTCTGAATAGTTGGGGAGACCTTAGGAAACTTGCATGGTGGAAGGAGAACAGGCACATCTTAAATGGTGGAATGCAAGAGATAGGGAGCAAGAGCGGTGAAAACTGCCTTATAAAACCATTAGGTCTTGTGAGAACTTACTCACTATCACAAGAACAGCATAGGGGAAAATGCCCCCATGGTCCAATCACCTCCTACCTGGTCCCTCTCTCAACATGTGGGCATTATGGGGATTACAATTCAAGATGAGATTTGGGTGGGGACACAGTCAAATCATATCATTTGCTAAGTGGAAATGCAAGTTTGGAGCTTGGAGTTTGGAGATGAACTCTTGAAGACAATATAGTATTGACACAGCAATTCTTTATTTTCCTTTCTTCCCCGGGTGCACGCTAGCATCCTCCTTATCAAAATGTGCTTACAAATAGTTTGACAATATATGTTTGAAGGGGTATCAGTTTATGAGGCTTCTTAGGGCCACCATGTGTCTAGGTTAGCCCTGATTATTGAAGACTGGAGGAGATCAAACTATGCCACTGTTTTATGTAATTATTTAAAATAAAATGAGGAAAATCATGAAACCCCAAATCAACAATAACAAGCCAGCAAGAAAAGTTTATAATACGTTTCTCTTTCCTTCTTTATATTATTTCATCACTTTCATCCTTTAGTACTGAATGAACATTCACTAAATAAATCGTCACAGCTGCACCATATCTCAAATGCTTTAACTCTGTTGGTATTTATAAAACATCTGCTTAACGCATGTCTTCATAATCGCTTACTCTCAATTTTTAAGTGAATTTATTTGGAGACTTCAGAAAAAATATTTGACTACTGATGCAGTTAACTTAATGGTTCAATGTCTATTCAGGATTACTGTATCTTATTAGATCAGTTTTCAAAAGTTATACTTTCATAGATAATTGTCTATTCTGTTTAATGTTGACTGACATAGTTTGATGCTTTCTCAAAATATTTTATTTTATAGTTATGTTATTTTATATTTTAATGTTTTCAATTTTATTTGCATAAACTCTTCAGTCCTTTGTCTGTTTAATTAAAGATTACTAATAAAGAACTAGCTTTAGATTTGGATAAACTTTTGCTTCTTCATTTTATATTTTGTCTTATTTCTTTTTTGACTGTCTTTTATTAATTCATTATTTTAAAAATATTTTAAATAGAATGCTTTAACTATTAATTTTTAATCTTTTGTTAGCTTTTAATATATATTTCAACCTGTAATTTTTTAATTTTAGCTATGTACACATGCATATAATATGTAGTAATATTATTATCTTTTAGTCATAAATATTTTGTAATTTTCATTATGATTTTCTTTTACTCAAATGTTAATTAGAACTATGTTTTAAACTTTTGGATTTTTTTAAATTAAGCTTTCTAAAAAGTTAAATTTTATTTCTTTTTTTTATTTCTTTTTTATTTTTTATTATACTTTAAGTTCTAGGGTACATGTGCATAACGTGCAGGTTTGTTACATATGTATACTTGTGCCATGTTGGTGGGCTGCACCCATTAACTCGTCACCACCCTCAACTTGTCAGCACCCATCAACTCGTCATTTACATCAGGTATAACTCTCAATGCAATCCCTCCTCCCTCCTCCCTCCCCATGATAGGCCCCGGTGTGCGATGTTCCCCTTCCCGAGTCCAAGTGATCTCATTGTTCAGTTCCCACCTATGAGTGAGAACATGCAGTGTTTGGTTTTCTGTTCTTGCCATAGTTTGCTGAGAATGATGGTTTCCAGCTGCATCCATGTCCCTACAAAGGACTCAAACTCATCCTTTTTTATGGCTGCATAGTATTCCATGGTGTATATGTGCCACATTTTCTTAATCCAGTCTGTCACTGATGGACATTTGGGTTGATTCCAAGTCTTTGCTATTGTGAATAGTGCCACAATAAACATACGTGTGCATGTGTCTTTACAGCAGCATGA
>NW_016818390.1:457149-465274 GCF_001698545.2 Rhinopithecus bieti
GCTCCACCCAGTTCGATCTTCCCAGGGCTTTGTTTACCTACTTAAGCCTCAGCAATGGCACGTGCCCCTCCCCCAGCCTTGCTGCTGCCTTGCAGTTAGATCGCAGACTGCTGTGCTAGCAATGAGGAAGGCTCCGTGGGCGTGGGACCCTCCCGGCCAGGTGTGGGATATAATCTCCTGGTGTGCCCATTTGCTTAAAGCACAGTATTGGGGTGGGAGTTACCCGATTTTCCAGGTGTTGTGTGTCTCAGTTCCCTTGGCTAGGAAAAGGGATTCCCTTCCACCTTGTGCTTCCCAGGTGAGGCGGTGCCTCGCCCTGCTTCAGCTCTCGCTGGTCGGGCTGCAACAGCTGACCAGCACTGATTGTCCGGCACTCCCTAGTAGATAAACCCAGTACCTCAGTTGAAAATGCAGAAATCACCTGTCTTCTGTGTCTCTCACACTGGGAGCTGGAGACTGGAGCTGTTCCTATTCGGCCATCTTGCTCCGCTGGTATCCTAAATTTTAGTTTTAAATCAGTATGATCTGAAAAAAGTTTGGAATAATATTTGGTATTTGTAAAATTTGTTTTGTGGGCTAATCTTAATTTGTGTAATTATCCATGTAACTAGAAAACCATATGTATTCTTTAAGTAGTGTGTTCAGAATTCTCTCTCTGTTTCTTTATATCTATCTATCTATCTATCTATCTATCTATCTATCTATCTATCTAATGATGCAGGATATTTGCTCCTTACTTCAACTAAAATCCAGGTTCTTGTCACATGACCAGAAAAAATTAGGCACATGGACACATTGAAAGATGAGGAGAGCGGAATTTATTAAAAGAAAGCTCTTAGGGAATGAAAGAGGTCCTGCCAACAGGCCCCCATCTCACAGATTGAATAACAGGCCAGGACACAGGAGCAGAGAGGCCAGGCTCCTCCTCCCTGCATAAGGCATGAATTCCTGGTGGCTCCACCTCACTCTACCAATACTGCAGGCAGGCCCCCAGTCTGTTGCATGCCCAGACACCCTGGACAGATTTCCTCATCTGCATAAAGGTATCTGATGTAAACACTTGCAGGGCAGGTTGGAGATTCTCCGGGTAGCTTCCTTTATCTGCCTCCTGCATCTATTACATACACATACATAGGTATGTATTCCTACATCCATGCACAAGCACATACATTCAACTTTAACCCCAATTTATTATTCAACTCTGTCATTTGTTTTACTTCTAGTTCTTTTAATCTTGTTTTTTACAATTTATAGGCAACACGTTAAATGTATATAGATTGATAATTAGTTATATCTTTATGGTAATTTTTTTACTTTACTATTATGTGGCAATCCATGATCCTAACATGCTTTGACCCTTAAGGTACATTTAGTCTGGTGGTAATGTTGCTCAACAGTTACTCCTTTCTTTTTACCTCTCTCAGTGTGTGTGTGTATTAAACTTTTTTTTTTTTTTTTTGCGTAAATTATGCTTTTGTGTATTTCCCCAATGTGGGAATTGCTGTTGTTTAAGAGAGGTATGTATATATATGTAGAGAGAGAGAGAGAGAAAGAGAGAGAGAGAGCTATAGTTATTATGACATTGACTATATTTTAATTATTTTATTAGTTACTCTTATATTTTAATTTTCATCCTACATTTACTAAATTATAAATTATAAATATTGCTACCACCACCATGAACAATACAAAGTCACATAACATCTGAAGTCCAAACAACTTCCCAATGGTTTATTTCATTTTATTGTTATCTAGTACTTTATATCTACTTTGATTTTTACTTCTGCTAAAAAAAATTCCTGTTTTTGTAGCTAGTATTTATTTAGAATTTCCAAATAGCCTTTCTATAGACTTCAATTTCCTTCTTAACAAATATTTAAGAATATTAACATTTCTTTCAAGACGTGAAAGTTATGTATTGGTTCTGTTTGAAAATGTCTTTATTTTCTCATTTTTCTATGATAACTATGTGACTGGATATTGAATTCGAGGTTGAGAGTTTTTTCCCCAGCATTTGAAATATTAATTTGTCTTTTGACATCCTTTAGTTTATAAGAATTATGCTTTCATCTAAATTTTAATGAGCCCTAGGCATAAAATTGGGCTTTTTTTTTTCTGGTTGTATTTATCTTTGGTGTTACTGTAATATACCTGAAGGTGTATTTATTTATATTTATTTCCCTTAGAATTATATCACTTCAAAGATATACATCACCAATTCAAAATTAGCTTATTTTCTATATGTTTATGTATTTTCATTTTTGCATTGCCTATTACGTACTTTTTTTAAAGATAGAATTTCTTCTTAAAGGTGGTTGCTCTAAGAACTAGATACACGTCCTCCACTTTCAACAGGCAACGTAGTGTTAAACGTGTACCACTTCATGTACATTGCAATAACTTTACAACTGTATAGGTAAATTTGCATTCCCTGACTGTCCCTGCCCCTGCAGCAATTGTTTCTGTTGTAGCAGTTACAGGAAAGGAGTCCCAATCCAGACCTCAAGAGAGAGTTCTTGAATTTCATGCAATAAAGAATTCAGTGTGACTCCACAGTGCAAAGTGAAAGCAAGTTTATTAAGAAAGTAAAGAAATAAAAGAATGACTACTCCATAGACAGAGACTCCCTGAGGGCTGCTGGTTGCCCACTTTCATGGTTATTTCTTGATGATATGCTAAAAAAGGGGTGGATTATACTTCCTGACATTGCCATGACATTTGCAAACTGTCATGATTCTGGTGGGAGTGTAGTAGTGAGGATGACCAGAGATCACTCCTGTTGCCATTTTGGTTTTGCCGGCCCCTTTACAGTAACCTGTACTTTGTGTTGACCTCCTATCTCATCCTGTGGCTTCGAATGCCTTAACCATCTGGGAATGCAGCCCAGTAGGCTTCAGCCTACTTGGGTTTCTAATAGAAAACGGAAGAACCAACAAGCTGAGTCATTTTTGAAGAGGATGGCAAGGAACCCCAAATAAACCCAACAAAACTGGGAATCCAAGGAATGGTGCTTGTAGGGAAAGAGAGGTCAGTCGTGGTCCTTAAACCTCTTGGCACCTGGTGTGGGTTATAAAACAAGGAGCTGGAGTAAAATTGCCCTTACCCCTAATCCAAATGCTCTTCAGGATTTAGGAGCTACCCAATATGGTATTGGTTTCTATTTTTAGTTAGTTTGCTCGTTTCCAAAACAACCTTGCTTGGTACTGCATGGAAAGTCAAGCTTTTCTTCTTGCCCACTCAGGACCACCTGTCTGGGCTGGCCTCTTCCCCTTGTCTTCACAGCATTCCTAAGGAAGATTTTTGCAGTGCTCTCTGGACCTGAGGGAAGTGGAATTTGGTCCAGAGAAGGTGGAAGGAAGTAGTTTTCCTGTTTCCTTTTCTCAAGGTGGATGATCTCAGGCTTCCTTCATACCTCCTTCCCATGGGTGCGGCTGGCAGTACAGTCAGGTTGTGGAGGAGGGCTGAGAAGAAAGGGGCACTGGTCCAGCCCCAGGTTTTGTCCAAGACAGGCACACACTAGATACCATCCCACCTTCCTCTCTTAAGAACAGGCCAGCCACACATACAACCCTTTCCCTACTTTACTGTGTCCTTTATGTGGTACCAGAAATGGGAGACAGACAGACTTACCCCCGCAATCTAGAGAGAATGTAGTTACTATCCGTAAAACTTGACCACCCCTATATCCTACTCCTTTTTGTAAAAACAAATGCTTAAACCTATGAGCCTGCCGTTCCTTTCTATGTGTTGATCAGTTTCCTTCCACTCGAGCTGTGTGGGAGGGAAGGGCATTGAAATTGTAGGTTGTAATCTTGTGCCAACCAATAAAAACCAGTATTTCTCTCACAAACACACACACACACAAACACACAGCCTATATGAAAACTAATTATTTTTGCTGCACTTTATACAAATAATCAGGCCAAGTGTAATAAAGCAAATCAGTCTTACCATAAATTTTTTAAGTGAAAATGGGAAACTGGAGAGAGAAATATATGTTACAAGAACTATGGGACACTTGTTATTAAATTATTGTCTCATTAGTTGTTTTTAAGTTTGTTTCTGCAACTTAGGCTAACCCTGCTTATTCCTGTGAAGCAACCAGTAAACTCTGACTGCTACTCAGAAGAAATAAGAGGGTTGGGTAATGTAAAAATCTGGATCAATATGCCAATCCTGGGCATGTATTGGAATCATCTAGCAACCCCATATCAGTTTGGTTCCAACAAATTCACAGTTCATGGAAAGCTTTCTAATTTAGTTTACTTGGGACAACTGTATTTGTTTTGCTTTACTCTTGTGGAATATATTGCTGTTATAATCTTTGTGTAGGATTTCAGGGCAAGCTTGCTGACTGTTATGTTAAACACTTATTAATCTTCCAGATATCACCCTTTGTCAAAACTCAAGAGTTATAAATGGACCTTACTATACTGATGGTTTCTGACTGAGGTTCTCTCTATCCTGAATGCAAGGGATACTCATAGTTAGGCAGGAATATCACTGCCCTTATTCAGCCTGAAGAAGTTACAGAAGATGAATCTTTGCCCCTCTGCAACCCTTAGGATTAAGGGTTCTCTTGTGAAAGGGAGGGGGAAATGTCAGAGGTGTATGTACCAAAGCAATTCCATCTTAAATAGGAGCCTCCCCTTTTTAGAACATATAAGGTAACTTCTTGACATTGTCATGGCATTTGTAAACTGTCATGGCACTGGTGGGAGTGTAGCAGTGAGGACTACCACTCTCATTGCCATTTTGGTTTTGGTAGGTTTAGGCCAGCTCCTTTACTGCAAACTGTTTTATCAGCAAGGTCTTTATCATCAGTATTTTGTGCTGACCTCCTATCTCATCCTGTGACTTAGAGTGCCTTAACCATCTGGGAATGCAGCCCAGTAGGTTTCAGCCTCATTTTACCCAGTTCTTACATAAGATGGAGTTGCTGTGGTTCACACGCCTCTGACATAGCTGCCTTATGTATTACATCCCCATATGTTATAAACCCAAGAAGACGATGCTATAATTTTTGTTCTAAATAATCATTGGGATACTTTTCATTTATTCCAGAAGATTCAAGGTTTTTTTTCAGCCTAAAAAACTACCTTTTATAATACAGGTTTGCTGGAGATAGATTCTCTTAGTTTTTTTATTCTTTATTTTTTTTTTGAAAGGGTTTTTTTCATATTATTAGTTGTGAATATTTTATTTTATGTTAAATTCTCTCGAATTTTTTTTATTTTATTACTACTTTTTGTCCCATTATCTGTCTTCTCTTTTGGAAAGTCTAATTTTATTGATCTCTACCTACATATCATCTGTCCATGTATCTATTTATGTATGTATGTATGTCTCTATCTGTCTCTATTGTGAAAGAAAAATATCTTGGGCCCCTTCAAGCTGGGAACCACTCAGGGCAAATCTGCCTCCTCTTCTATTTGGGTCATCTCTTTGCTTGCAGAGATAGATGCATATTCTGATTGCCTCCTTTGGAAGGACCAATCAGAAACTCAAAAGAGTGCAAGCATCTGTCTGTCACCTAAGAATGACCTGGAAGCCCCAGTGGTGGCACCTTGTTTTAGCTGTCTCCACCTTTCTAGACAAAACTAATGTACTTCTTACATGTTGATTGATGTCTCATGTCTTCCTAAAATGCATAAAATCAAGCTGTGCCTGACCACCTTGGGTACACGTGGTCAGGACTTCTTGAGGCTGTGCCATGGGTGCGTCCTCAACCTTGGCAAAATAAACTTTCTAAATTAACTGAGACCTGTCTCAAATTTTGGGAGTTCACGCTATCTATCTATCGGATGTTTTGATATTGTCCCACAGTCCCCGAGGCTCTGTTCTTTTTAATTTTCCCTTCCTTATTCTTCAGTTTAGATTATTTCTTGTGATTTGTCTTCAAATATACTAAACTGTGCTCTATCATCTCGACTTTGCTATTAAGCCCATATAGTTAATTTAAAAAATGTTTTGTATTGTGTTTTGCAGTTTAAAATTTTCCATTTTATTCTCGTATTAATTTCCTAGGGCTACTGTGGCACAAACTGTCTGACTCCAAACAACAGAAAGTTATTATTTCATAGTTTTAGAGGCTAGAAGTATGCTATCATAGATTGGTAGGGCCATGCTCCTTCCAAAGGCTCTAGGGAAGAACGCCGCTTTGCCTCTTGTAGCTTCTGGTGATTGCAGGTGCTCTTTGGCTGTGGCATCAGAACAACAATCTCTACCTCCATCTTCCCATGACATTCTTCTTTCTGTCTTTTCTATATCTCTGAGTCTCTTCTTATGAGGACACCAGTGACTGCAGTTAGAGTCCACCCTAATCCAGTCTGACTTTGTGAATGAATCATGGTTTCCTAGTTCTTGGCATATTGAGAAACTTTGGATTGAACTTTCTGGATTTTGAACATTAGGCTGTGGAGTCCCTGGATTCTGCTGTTTTCTTTTGAAGCATGTGATACTTTTGTTCTAGCACATAATTAACATGATTAGATTCAAACTGAAAACCCTTTTCTACCTGCTGTGGGGGCAATTCAGATCTAAGTTTATTTTGAGGTGTTTTTCATTCACTGGATTATTTATAGACAGCTTCTTGCATGATAGGTTCAGTGGTAAACTAGGACTTGGACAGTGTTTGTATATAGAATGGGATATCCTCTTTCATCAATCTCTTTTGTCCAAGATTTTCTCTCACTTTCTGGCTTCTCTGTCTGACTTGCCTTGTTTCTTTTTTTTATCTTTTTGTATCCCTCACCCTCTCACACCCTTACTCCCAAGTCCCAAAGTCCATTGTATCATTCTTATGCCTTTGCATCTTCATAGCTTAGCTCCCACATATCAGTGAGAATATACAGCGTTTCATTTTCCATTCCTGAGTTACTTTACTTAGAATAATAGTCTCCAATCTCATCCAAGTCCCTGCAAATGCCATTAATTCAATTCTTTTAATGGCTGAATAGTATTCCATCATATATATATGATATATACATATCAATCACATATATATGTGATATATATCAAACATATATGTGTATCTATATCTACACATATCACAGTTTGTTTATCCACTTGTTGATTGATTAGTATTTGGATTGGTTCCACGATTTTGCAATTGCCAATTATGCTTCTATAAATATGTGTGTGTAGTATCTTTTTCATATAACGATGTATTTTCCTCTGGGTAGATACCCACTAGTGGGATTGCTGAATCAAATGGTAGTTCTATTTTTCATTATTTAAGGAATCTTCACACTGTTTTCCATAGCGGTGATACTGGTTTATATTTCTACCAGCAGCGTAGAAGTGTTCCCTGATCACTTAATCTATGCCAATGTCTACCGTTTTTTGATTTTTTGATTATGGCCATTCTTTTCATTATTATTATTATTATTGTTGTTATTATTATTATTATACTTCAAGTTCTAGGGTACATGTGCACAATGTGCAAGTTTGTTACATATATATACATGTGCCATGTTGGTGTGCTGCACCCATTAACTCCTCATTTATATTAGGTATATCTCCTAATGCTATCCCTCCCCCCACCCCACGACAGGCCCCAATATGTGATGTTTCCCACCCTTTGTCCAAGCATTCTCATTGTTCAGTTCCCACCTATGAGTGACAACATGCAGTGTTTGGTTTTCTGTCCTTGTGATAGTTTGCTCAGAATGATGGTTTCCAGCTTCATCCATGACCCTACAAAGGACATGAACTCATCCTTTTTTATGGCTGCATCCATGGTGTATATGTGCCACATTTTCTTAATCCAGTCTATCATTGATAAACATTTGGGTTGGTTCCAAGTCTTTGCTATTGTGAATAGTGCTGCAGTAAACATACATGTGCATGTGTCTTTATAGTAGCATGATTTATAATCCTTTGGGTATATACCCAGTAATGGGATGGCTGGTCAAATGGTATTTCTAGTTCTAGATCCTTGAGGAATTTCCACACTGTCTTCCACAATGGTTGAACTAATTTACAGTCCCACCAACAGTGTAAAAGTGTTCCTATTTCTCCACATCCTCTCCAGCACCTGTTGTTTCCTGACTTTTTAATGATTGCCATTCTAACTGGTGTGAGATGGTATCTCATTGTTGTTTTGATTTGCATTTCTCTGATG
>NW_016818390.1:468306-480454 GCF_001698545.2 Rhinopithecus bieti
AAAAAAAAAAAAAAAAAAAAAAAAAGAATGTTGAATGTTGGCCCTCACTCTCTTCTGGCTTGTAGAATTTCTTCCTAGAGATCCACTGTTAGTCTGATGGACTTCCCTTTGTGGGTAACCCGACCTTTCTCTCTGGCTGCCCTTAACATTTTTTCCTTCATTTCAACTTTGGTGAATCTGACAACTATGTGTCTTGAAGTTGCTCTTCTCGAGGAGTGTCTCTGTGGCATTCTCTGTGTTTCCTGAATTTGAATGTTGGCCTGCCTTGCTAGGTTGGGGAAGTTCTCCTGGATAATATCCAGAAGAGTGTTTTCCAACTTGGTTCCATTCTCCCCATCACTTTCAGGTACACCAATCAAACATAGATTTGGTCTTTCACATAGTCCCATATTTCTTAGATGCTTTGTTCATTTCTTTTTACTCTTTTTTTCTTTCTCTAAACTTCTCACTTCATTTCATTCATTTGATCTCAATCACTCATAACCTTTCTTCCACTTGATCGAATTGGCTACTGAAGCTTGTGCATACATCACGTAGTTCTTGTGCCATGGTTTTCAGCTCCATCAGGTCATTTAAGATCTTCTCTATGTTGTTTATTCTAGTTAGCCATTCATCTAATCTTTTTTCAAGGTTTTTAACTTCTTTGTAATGGGTTCGAACATCATCCTTTAGCTTGGAGAAGTTTGTTTTTACTGATATCATCTGAATCCTTCTCTCAACTCATCAAATTCATTCTCCATCTAGCTTTGTTCTGTTGCTGGGTAGGAGTTGCATTCCTTTGGAGGAGAAGAGGTGCTCTGATTTTAGAATTTTGGTTTTCTGCTCTGGCTTCTCCCCATCTTTGTGTTTTTATCTACCTTTGGTCTTTGATGATGGTAATGTACAGATGGAGTTTTGGTGTGGATGTCCTTTCTGTTTGTTAGTTTTCCTTCTAACCATCAGGACCCTCAGCTGTAGGTCTGTTGGAGTTTGCTGGATGTCCACTTCAGACCCTATTTGCCTGGATATCACCAGCGGAGGCTGCAGAACAGCAAATATTGCAGAACAGAAAATGTTACTGCCTGATCCTTCCTCTGGAAGCTTTGTCGCAGAGGGGCATCCTCTGGTGTCCTTTGGCCCCTACTGGGAGGTGTCTCCCAATTAGGCTACTCAGAGATCAGGGACCCACTTGAGTAGGCAGTCTGTCCATTCTTAGATCTCAAACTCTGTGCTGGGACAACCACCACTCTCTTCAAAACTGTCAGAGACATTTATGTCTGCAGAAGTTTCTGCTGCCTTTTGTTCAGCTATGCCCTGCCTCCAGAGGTGGAGTCTACAGAGACGGGCAGGCCTCCTTGAGGTGCGGTGGGCTCCACCCAGTTCGAGCTTCCTGGCCCCTTTGTTTGCCTACTCAAACCTCAGCAATGGCAGATGCCCCTCCCCCAGTCTCACTACCACCTTGCAGTTCAATCTCAGACTGCTGTGCTAGCAGTGAGTGAGGCTCCGTGGGTGTGGGACCCTCCGAGTCAGTCACAGGATATAATCTCCTGGTGTGCCATTTGCTAAGATCATTGGAAAAGCCCAGTATTGGTGTGGGAGTGTCTGATTTTCCAGATACTGTTTGCTATGGCTTTCCTTGGCTAGGAAAGGGAGCTCCCCAACCCCTTGTGCTTCCTGGGTAAGGTGATGTTCTGCCTTGCTTCAGCTCACACTCCCTGGGTTGCACCCACTGTCCAACAAGCCCCAGTGAGATGAACCCGGTACCTCAGTTGGAAATGCAGAAATCACCCATCTTCTGTGTCACTCATGCTGGGATCTGTAGACTGGAGCTTTTCCTATTCAGCCATCTTGGAGACTCCGATTATGGCTATTCTTGCGGGAGTAAGGTGATATAGTGTTGTGGTTTTGATTTACATTTCCCTGATCATTAGTGAAGTTGAGCATTTTTTGTATTTTTTTTTTTGTCATTTGTATATCTTCTTTTGACAATTGTCTATTCATATCCTTAGCCCATTTTTTTCATGGGATTGTTAGTCTTTTTCTTGTTGATTTTTTAGAGTTTGTGGTAGATTCAGGATGTTAGTCCTTTGTTAGACGCATAGATTGTGAAGATATTCTCCCACTCTGTGGGTTTTCTGTTTATGCTGCTGACTGTTCCTTTTGTTGTGCAAAAGCTCTTTAGTTTAATTAAATTCCAACTGTTTATTTTTGTTTTGATTGCATTTGCTTTTGAGTTCCTGGTCATGAAATCCTTTCCTAAGCCAAAGTCTACAGGGTTTTTTCCAATGTTATCTTCTAGAATTTTTACAGTTTCAGGTCTTAGATTTAATTCCTTAATCCATCTTGAGTTAATTGTTGTATAAGGTGAGAGAGGAAGATTCAGTTTCGTTCTGCTACATGTCACTAGCCAATTGTCCCTGCACCATTTGTTGAAAAGGGTGTTCTTTCCCCACTTCATGTTTTTGGTTGCTTTGTTGAAGATCAATTTGCTGTAAGTATTTGGGTTTATTTCTGGGTACTCTATTCTATTCCATTGGTCTACGTGCCTATTTTTATGCCAGTACCATGCTGTTTTGATGCCCATGGCCTTATAGCATAATTTGAAATTGGATAATTTGATGCCTTCAGATTTATTCTTTTTGCTTAGTCTTGCTTTGGCTATGCAGGCTCTTTTTTGGTTCCATATGAATTTTGGAATTCTTTTCTAATTCTGTGAAGAATGATGATGGGATCTTGATTGGAATTGCATTGAATTTTTTGATAGCTTTTGGAAGTATGGTCATTTTCACAATGTTAATTCTACTCATCCAAAAAAATGGGAGTGTTTCTCTTTGTTTGTGTCATCTACGATTTTCTTCAGCAGTATTTTGTAGTTTTACTCGTAGAGAGGTCTTCTAACTCCTTGGTTAGGTATATTCTTAAATATTTGTTATTTTTATTTTTGTAGCTGTTGTAAAAGGGGTTGAGTTCTCCATTTGGTTCTCTACGTGGTCACTGTTGGTGTATAGAAGAGCTGCTTATTTGTGTACATTAATCTTGTATCCAGAAAATTTCCTGAATTCTTTTATCAAATCTAGGAGCTGTCTGAAGGAGTCCTTAGGGTTTTCAAAGTAAATTATCATATCATTAACAAACAGTGACAGTTTTACTTTCTCTTTACCAATTTGAATGCCCTTTATTTCTTTCTCTTGTCTAATTGTTCTGGGTAGGATTCTCAGTACTATGTTGAAGAGGAGTGGTGAGAGTGAGCATCCTTGTCTTGTTCCAGTTCTCAGAGGGAATGCTTTCAATTTTTCCCAGTTCAGTATTATGTTGGCTGTGGGTTTGTCATAGATGACTTTTATTACATTGAAGTATGTTCCTTGTATGTTGATTTTACTGAGAGTTTTAATCATGTAGGGATGCCGGATTTGGTTGAATGCTTTTTCTGCATCTATTGACATGATCATGTGATTTTTATTTTAAATTCTGTTTATGTGGTGTATCACATTTATTGACTTGCATATGTCAAACCATCCCTGTATCCCTGGTATGAAACCCACTTGATCATGTTGGATTATCTTTTTGATATGTTGTTGGATTCAGTTAGGTAGTATTTTGTTAAGGATTTTAGCATCTATGTTCATCAGGAATATCAGGCTGTAGTTTTCTTTTTTGGTTTTGTCTTTTCCTGTTTTTGGTATTAGGGTGATGCTGGCTTCATAAAAAGATATACGGAGGGTTCCCTCTTTCTCTATCTTGTGGAATGTTGTCAATAGGATTGGTACCATTTCTACTTTGAATGTCTGGTAGAATTCTGCTGTGAATCCATCTGGTCCTGGACTTTTTTGGTGTCTCACTGCTTGTTATTGGTCTGTTCATGGTATCTGATTCTTCCTGATTTAAGTTAGGAGGATTGTATCTTTCCAGGTATTTACCTATCTCTTCTAGGTTTTCTAGTTTATGCATGTAAAGGGGTTTATAGTAGCCTCGAATGATCTTTTGTATTTCTGTGGTGTCAGTTGTAATGTCTCCTGTTTCATTTCTCACTGAACTTGCTTGGATTTTCTCTATTCTTTTCTTGATTAATCTTGCTAATGGTCTATCAATTTTATTTACCTTTTCAACGAACCAGCTTTGTGTTTCCTTTGCTTTTGTAATTTTTTTTTTTTGTTTAATTTTCATTTAGTTCCACTCTGATCCTGGTTATTTCCTTTCTTCTGCTGGGTTTGGGTTTGTTTTTTTCTTGTTTCTCTAGTCCTTTGAGGTTTGACCTTAGATTGTCTGTTTGTGCACTTTCAGTCTTGTTGATGTAGGTGTTTAGGGCTATGAACTTTCCTCTTAGCACTGCCTTTGCTGTATCCCAGAGGTTTCAATAGGTTGTGTCACTATTGTTGTTCAGTTCAAATAATTTTTTAGTTTCCATCTTGATTTCATTTTTGACCCAATAATCATTCAGGAGCAGGTTATTTAATTTCCATGTATTTGTATGGCTTTGAAGGTTACTTTCAGAGTTAGTTTTCAGTTTTACTTCACTGTGGTCTGAGAGAGTGTTTGATATAATTTCAATTTTCTTAAATTTATTGAGACTCATTTTGTGGTCTATCATATGGTCTGTCCTGGAGAAAGTTCCATGCACTGTTGAATAGAATGTGTGCTCTGCAGTTGTTGGATAGACTGTTCTATACATAGCTGTTAAGTCCATTTATTCCAAGGTACAGTTTATATCCATTGTTTCTTTGTTGACTTTCTGTCTTGTTGACCTTTCTAGTGCTGTCAGTGGAGTATTGAAGTCCCCCAATATTATTGTGTTGCTATCTATCTTATTTCTTAGGTCTATGAGTAACCGTTTTGTAAATTTGGGAGCTCCAGTGTTAGGTGCATATATGTTTATGATTGTAATATTTTCCTGTTACACAAAGCCTTTTGCCATTATATAACATTCCTCTTTGTCTTTTTAAACTGCTGTTGCCTTAAACTTCGTTTTGTCTGATATAAGAATAGCTACTCCTGCTCCCTTTTGGTGTCCATTTGCATGAAATGCCTTTTTCCACCCCTTTAATTTTATGTGGGTCCTTACGTGTTGGGTGAGTCTCTTGAAGGCAGCAGATAGTGGATTGGTGAATTCTTACCCATTCTGCAGTTACATATCTTTTTTTTTCTTTTTTTTTTTCTTTTTTTTTTTTTTTTTTTTTTGAGATGGGGTCTTCCTCTGTCACCCAGACTAGAGGGCAGTGGCACAATCTCGGCTCACTGCAACCTCCTCACAGTGGGTTCAAGCATTCTCCTGCCTCAGCTTCCCAAGTAGCTGGAATTACAGGTGCCTGCCACTACACCTGGCTAATTTTTGTATTTTTAGTAGACATGGGGTTTTGTCATGTTGGCCAAGTTGGTCTCGAACTCCTGACTTCAGGTGATCCACCTTCTTTGGCCTCCCAAAATGCTGAGATTACAGGTGTGAGTCACTGTGTCCAGCCCAGTTATATATCTTTTAAGTGGAGCATTTCAGCCATTTACATTCAATGTTAGTATTGAGATGTGAGGTACCATTCCATTCATCATACTATTTGTTGCCTGTATACCTTGGTTTTTTGGTTCTTGTTTTTGTTTTCTAAATTGTATTTTTGTTTTATAGGTTCTGTGAGATTTATACTTTAAAGAGGCTCTGTTCTAATGTGTTTCCAGGATTTGTTTCAAGATTTAAGCTCCTTTTAGCAGTTCTTGTAGTGGGGGTTTTGCAGCAGTGGGTTCTCTCAGCATTTGCTTGTCTGAAAAAGACTATATCTGTCTTTCATATACGAAGCTTAGTTTTGTTGGGTACAAAATTATTGGCTGATAATTGTTTTGTTTGAGGAGGCTACAAATTGGGCCCCAATCCCTTCTAGCTTGTAGGGTTTCCACTGTGATATTCATTGCTAATCTGATAGGTTTTCCTTTATAGGTTGCCTGGTATTTTGTCTCACAGCTGTTAAGATTCTTTCCTTTATCTTAACTTAAATAACCTGATAACAATGTGCCTAGGCAATGATCATTTTATGACAAATTTCTCAGGTGTTCTTTGTGCTTCTTGTATTTGGATGGCTAGGTCTCTAGCAAGGCTGGGGACATTTTCCTTGATTATTCCCCAAATATGTTTTCCAAACTTTTAGATTTCTCTTCTTTTCCAGTAACAACAATTATTCTTAGGTTTGGTCATTTAATATAATTCAGGACTTCTTGAAGTCTTTGTTCATATTTTCTTATTCTTTTTTCTTTGTCTTTATTGGATTAGGTTAATTCAAAGACCTTTTATTTGAGCTATGAGTTTCTTTCTTCTACTTGTTAAATTCTATTGCTGAGGCTTTCCAGAGCATTTTGCATTTCTATAAGTGTGTCCATTGTGTCCTAAAGTTTTGGTTATTTTATTTATACTACCTCATTGAATATTTCTCCTTTCACTTCTTGTACCTCTTTATTTTATTTTATTTTATTTTGTATTTCCTTGCACTGGGTTTTGCCTTTTCTGGTGCCTCCCTGATTAGCTTAACAACTACCATCCTGAATTCTTTTCAGGTAAATCAGGGATTTTCTTTCTTTCTTTTTTGTTTGTTTGTTTGTTTGGATCCATTGGTGGTCAGTCACTGTGATTTTTTAGGGGTGTTAAAGAGCCTTGTTTTATCATATTACCAGGGTAGACTTTCTGGTTCCTTTTCATCTGGGTAGACTGTGTCAGAGGAAAGAGCTAGAGCTGAAGGCTGTTTTCAGATTCTTTTGTCCCTCAGGGTGTTTCCTTGATGTAGTACTCTTCCCATTTTCCTATGGATGTGGCTTCCTGAGAGCTGAGCTGTAGTGATTGTTACCTCTTTTCTGGGTTTAGCCACCCAGCAAGTCTACCAGGCTCCAGGCAGGTACTGGGAGCTGTCTTCAGAGAGTCCTGTGATGTGAGCCATCTATGGGTCTCTCAGTCATGGATACCAGCACAGTATTTGGGGTGTCTTCAGGGTTCTGCAGGAACAATTCACTTCCTTTGGATGGTCTGTGGGTCCTCTCAGGTTTCCTGATTTATTCCTGCGGTCATTTGGAGCTAAAATTTATGATGCAGGCCTCCACACACTGCTCTGTCTGTTGGAGTCAGAGCTGTAATCTAGTCCTGCCTCCGATCCACCATGATGGAATTCAGCCTGCCTTCTTTCTTTCTTATGCCAGAATGATAGAAGGTTTTCTATAGGAGCTTGAGTCACTCTGTCCCATGTTACAATGCCAGACTGCCCTCAGGCCACAGCTACAAAGACAGGGGATTCACCGTTGGACAGTTTATATTTCCAATTTTCTGCTCCCATCTAAAATAGATGACTTTTGTGCATACTTCAAACTTCTACGGTAGTTGTTTTATGGTATTTTGTGCAGAGTTTATAACAATAAATAGGTGCAGGAAGTTCAACCCAATGAAATCTTATTCCACTATATCAAAAGTGAAACTTTAGAATATCTATTAGGCATATCTGGTACTTTTGCATTCTAGCTTTGATATCTTAAAGTCTTCTTCATATTTCTTAAGTTTATATCTCTTTGTAGTGCATTCTGGGCAAAGTTATTGAGTCTATCTTCTAGATTTTAATTGTCCATTCACTTTGCAGGTTAATTTGAGGTTTCTGCAATGTGGTAGGCTGAACTAACTTAAGCAACATTCACCTTCCAAACACAGAGATATTCTGGATTATATACCTTAATTTTAAGAAAGCATATGGCTCAGCATTGTAAAGTTCATTTTGAGTGATTTGGGATAATTTGTGAAGACAATTGTAGAAAATCAAACTCAATTTTATTTTAAAATAATTTCATTTCTTTTATCNCTTTATCTTAACTTAAATAACCTGATAACAATGTGCCTAGGCAATGATCATTTTATGACAAATTTCTCAGGTGTTCTTTGTGCTTCTTGTATTTGGATGGCTAGGTCTCTAGCAAGGCTGGGGACATTTTCCTTGATTATTCCCCCAAATATGTTTTCCAAACTTTTAGATTTCTCTTCTTTTCCAGTAACAACAATTATTCTTAGGTTTGGTCATTTAATATAATTCAGGACTTCTTGAAGTCTTTGTTCATATTTTCTTATTCTTTTTTCTTTGTCTTTATTGGATTAGGTTAATTCAAAGACCTTTTATTTGAGCTATGAGTTTCTTTCTTCTACTTGTTAAATTCTATTGCTGAGGCTTTCCAGAGCATTTTGCATTTCTATAAGTGTGTCCATTGTGTCCTAAAGTTTTGGTTATTTTTATTTATACTACCTCATTGAATATTTCTCCTTTCACTTCTTGTACCTCTTTATTTTTATTTTTATTTTTATTTTTGTATTTCCTTGCACTGGGTTTTGCCTTTTTCTGGTGCCTCCCTGATTAGCTTAACAACTACCATCCTGAATTCTTTTTCAGGTAAATCAGGGATTTTTCTTTCTTTCTTTTTTGTTTGTTTGTTTGTTTGGATCCATTGGTGGTCAGTCACTGTGATTTTTTAGGGGTGTTAAAGAGCCTTGTTTTATCATATTACCAGGGTAGACTTTCTGGTTCCTTTTCATCTGGGTAGACTGTGTCAGAGGAAAGAGCTAGAGCTGAAGGCTGTTTTTCAGATTCTTTTGTCCCTCAGGGTGTTTCCTTGATGTAGTACTCTTCCCATTTTCCTATGGATGTGGCTTCCTGAGAGCTGAGCTGTAGTGATTGTTACCTCTTTTCTGGGTTTAGCCACCCAGCAAGTCTACCAGGCTCCAGGCAGGTACTGGGAGCTGTCTTCAGAGAGTCCTGTGATGTGAGCCATCTATGGGTCTCTCAGTCATGGATACCAGCACAGTATTTGGGGTGTCTTCAGGGTTCTGCAGGAACAATTCACTTCCTTTGGATGGTCTGTGGGTCCTCTCAGGTTTCCTGATTTATTCCTGCGGTCATTTGGAGCTAAAATTTATGATGCAGGCCTCCACACACTGCTCTGTCTGTTGGAGTCAGAGCTGTAATCTAGTCCTGCCTCCGATCCACCATGATGGAATTCAGCCTGCCTTCTTTCTTTCTTATGCCAGAATGATAGAAGGTTTTCTATAGGAGCTTGAGTCACTCTGTCCCATGTTACAATGCCAGACTGCCCTCAGGCCACAGCTACAAAGACAGGGGATTCACCGTTGGACAGTTTATATTTCCAATTTTCTGCTCCCATCTAAAATAGATGACTTTTGTGCATACTTCAAACTTCTACGGTAGTTGTTTTATGGTATTTTTGTGCAGAGTTTATAACAATAAATAGGTGCAGGAAGTTCAACCCAATGAAATCTTATTCCACTATATCAAAAGTGAAACTTTAGAATATCTATTAGGCATATCTGGTACTTTTGCATTCTAGCTTTGATATCTTAAAGTCTTCTTCATATTTCTTAAGTTTATATCTCTTTGTAGTGCATTCTGGGCAAAGTTATTGAGTCTATCTTCTAGATTTTTAATTGTCCATTCACTTTGCAGGTTAATTTGAGGTTTCTGCAATGTGGTAGGCTGAACTAACTTAAGCAACATTCACCTTCCAAACACAGAGATATTCTGGATTATATACCTTAATTTTTAAGAAAGCATATGGCTCAGCATTGTAAAGTTCATTTTGAGTGATTTGGGATAATTTGTGAAGACAATTGTAGAAAATCAAACTCAATTTTATTTTAAAAATAATTTCATTTCTTTTTATCTAAATTCAATTGTGTTCTATAAATTAATTTTTGCCTTTTATTATTTGATTAATCACTTGTTAGTATTTATTTTTAGAGATAAATTATTTTCACTTTCCATTTATGTTAACTAGTGGAAAATACATGAGGAATTGATGAACAATAATAACTAAGGAAATTAATGAAGAGGTAATATCTCTTTTAAGTACAGTAATAATGAGTTTATCTATATTTTGCTTTATTTCATTAACTGTAAACCTTTGGGAAATATTCTTTTTTGTTTGTTTTCTAAGTGGATTTCTTTTATTTTTTGTGTACTCTATTCTTGACTTTCTATATCCATACCCATATCCAAAATGGTATAGGATAGCATAATTTATCTTTGTAAATTGCTTTCAAAAATCATTATCATCTTACTAATTATACTGTCTGAAAAATTTGCATTGACTCTACTCACATTTACACAGTAACATTTACCACAGATATAATAACTCCATTTCCTGTATCCCTGGCCAAACACCAGTTTCAGCCAAAGTCGTCTGCATCTGCTCATATAAATCATTTCATAAATTAGAGTCAGCATTCCTCACAGAACATGAATTTATTTTCGAATCCAGACAAAATAAATCATAAGGAGCCATGAGGTTGGAACTGCAGCCTAATTTTTAATAAGTCCCTTCAATTAATGCAGTTTAAAGTTTCACATTCATAATAAAAATACTGTAAAATTATGTCCATCTTAATTGTTTTTTTCTCTTCTCATATTATGCAAATACACTACTTATCCAGAAGGTCTCCCTCTTTTTCTTCTCAAGATCTTTGTGCTTTTATGTGCTGCTTAATTTTATTTATGACTTTCAGGTTTCTTTAGAAGGCCTTATGGCACGTTAACAAGTGTTTTTGATATTTTGATGTTAAAGAAGATGGACTCTGGATTTAGTAACAACATGTCAACCATCACATTTATTCATTCTTTTAATATTTATTAATTCATTAAATATTCATAGAGTGCCTACCATGAGTCAAGTATGTGATAGCGACAAATGTTACATTTTCTGCTCTTAATTGCACAGTCAAATGAGTGAGACAAATATTGATATATTTGAGATAAGTGCTGAAAATGGGGTATGTGCATGGAAATTACATCTTCACTGGCTATTGCCAGCTAACAGTCTAGTGGAAACCTATATCAGATGAAGGGCTGCCATCAATCCCTGTTCATATTAGTAAAGTTATCACTTTTGTAGCTGCTCAAATTCTTGTTTCTTTTTTTTTTTTTATTGGCTAGAAATTATGTAAATTGTTTCCTCCATATGTCTGAAATGTAAGGATGACTGTTTTAATATAAAT
Source organism: Rhinopithecus bieti (assembly GCF_001698545.2). Taxonomy (NCBI): domain Eukaryota; kingdom Metazoa; phylum Chordata; class Mammalia; order Primates; family Cercopithecidae; genus Rhinopithecus; species Rhinopithecus bieti. Next base: position 479,291 of record NW_016818390.1, read on the forward strand.
TTTAAACTTGTCCAAGCAGTGTAAACAGCATAAAAGGTGAAAAGTGGGAATGTCACGTGTCACACTGTATCAGGGTAATGAGATGTCTAACACAGAACCATAGACACACAACCTGAAAAGCACTTCTTCATATTCATGTTCTTGATAATTTCACATTTATAACATAGCATAAGCAAGGAAAAGTATTTCTTTCAATAGAATCGTGGGTCAACTCAAGGTAAGCCATTATTCTATAAAAACATGGTTCAGAAATAACCTAATTAGGGCTTATAACCACATTTCTAAGGGCTACTGTTCTGTTATTATGTGTAAAATATAGGAACACTTCCCAATAATGTGAAAATAAGGAAAACTGATATGAAATCTACAGGAGTAAGCTAACAATTTTCCAGACAACAGAATTATATATTTTGCATTATTGTTCTGAAGAACTACAGGCTCTGATTACTTGGAACAGCTTTTTTTTTTTTTTTTTTTTTCCTTGCCTTTCCTAGCAGAGCTGCAGATTTAATTTTATCGGTATGAGAAATATGAAGCTAGGGAATTTAATAATTGTTTCACTAGGTAAGGGATGAAGTAAATTCCATTGCCTTTCGTTTGATTACAATCTTCCCTGCTGGTTTAATTAAAAACATTCATGTGAGGAATAAGAAACATGGTACAGGATCTAATTGTTTTATTGTATTGAATGTAGAGTAGGAACAATGAAACCGAAAGGTTTATCGTTGTAAAACTTAAATGTTTCATGTAAATCTAAATTGCAGACACAGGTCAGCTATAGACAAATGTCAGTAGACTAGATTCAAAATGCACTGCAGGCAGAAAAGATGACATTTATCAGTCATCCATACATCAGTAACTAAAACAATTTTAGGGTTGTCTAGACAGGCATTTATTATTTCTGAAATTTAAATCTTTAGTAGAAGGACAACAGGAGGCATAGTATCTATATTTAGTTTCATAAGAAATGAGGAAAAGGCCTAGAAAAAAATCCAAAACCATTTGCAGGAATATACGTGTAGAAAAAGAATATCATTGCTGTTACTCTATACTGGAAGTAACTATATGATTAAATTAGCTTTCTCAGTTACTGTGACACAGGCCTGAAAAATTACAATAAATACTGGTAAACATGATTTAATTTTATGAATTTTGGATAATTTG
>NW_016818390.1:481076-536266 GCF_001698545.2 Rhinopithecus bieti
CTTTTGTGCTATGTGGATATCTAGTTAATAAATTATAAATCTTCAATCCTATTTGTCATAGGGAATCTATCAATTCTATTACTTTTTACTATACTCATTTAAAAAATTCTTTCTTTTCTTTTTTCTTTGTTTCTAATTTATGATTTTAAAGTTATCCTTAGTTATGGGCTCAATAATTTTTAAAAAACTTTCATGCAATAATTCAAAGTACTTTTTTGTGTTGAGAAATCATGGTATTTTAATGCAGTCTATTCTTTTGCTCTCCAGGAAGTGCATTTTTCACCCTTGCAAGTGCATTTTTCACCCTTGGCCAACACACCCCATATATACATCTTTGTGATGAACATTATTGTGCTAAACATATTACATAGTGCAGATTACTTCAGTCCACTGCTTCTAGATCTTATAGCTGTAAATCACAGCTGTTAAATATTTATAACATTCCCTTGAACACTTAAGAGAGAAAGCCAAAATAAAATTTTTCATTTGCTCCTAGTGTTAAAATGCTTGTAGTGGTTAAAAAATTCTATAGTTTTCTTCAAGATATTAAATTATACTCAGTAATCTGTACCTAACTATTGGTATTGAAGGAGTGTGCCTAAGTGTCCAGATTTTCCCTCAGAAGCATCCAAATAATTGTTAAGAGGAAGGTCCTTAATGCAATCCAAGGATCTCTTTTTCTCTTCTTTCTATTTCTGTTGTATCTGGAATTCTCTTTGGCCCCGGAGATAACTGTGAATCTCCCTAATTTTATTTAAAATTCATATTTTTCCATCAAAGATCAACTGCAATACACAATCCAAATGTGTAGATATAAAGTTGGCATTTACTACTACTCAGTGAAAACGTCTTGCCAACAAAGGGGCACTGATCATTTTTGTTGCAAAGAATAAGCTGGTCTTAGATAAAACATTGGAACTGGGGGTACCCTAGCATTTCTTAGAATCCCTTCAGACATCATAAGCCTATTTGGGGTTCATTTCCAATATTTTGGTGTCAAGCCTGATTTGCTGCTTTTTATTATATGGTGGGAATTTGTTAGCTTTTACTTCTTAACACCTGCTTTGTCATCAGTATCCACTAGGTGGAGATATAATTTTATTTTTTCTTTGGTTTAGGACAACTTGAACATTTATGATGCTATGAAAGGAATATTCATCTTCACAATTTGAACATATACCTTTTAATTGGTGTTTAATAAATATTATGATGTAAAGCTATATTTTTTCTGAATATTACCTGTTTCTGTCTACATATCCTTTTTTGTTTGTTTGTTTTTGTGTTTTAATATAGATTCTAAAGTACAGACCATTGATTGACTTGGTTTCATTTTTATATTTCCTTCCAAGTGTTGGAATATACAAATGAGTGAGTATTCTCAATTCCAGAGTGTAGTGAAATGCAATCCCCAGCATTATGTAACGATGCTTTGAGACTAACTACAGGTTGTTGGCAGGGATTAAATAGGAGAGGTTAGAAAAGAGGTAAGAGATTTTCCTTTTTTCTCTAAGCCAGGTGAGAATGCCCCCTTAGTCCTATAGCTGCCAGGAAGAAAAGGATATGAAAGCAAATGAAGTGGTTTCCAGATTCTGAAAGATACTCTCTTCACAAAATCTCTCTTCTCTCTTCTTTTCTTCTCTTTTTTCTCTATCTCCTTTCCTTCTCTTCTCTTTTAGAAATATGCCTTGTTCTCTGTCTCTGTCTCTTGCTCATTTCTCTCTATAACTATCTATTTATCTGAGATCTACATATATACATACATTTACATTAGATTTTAAAATGTAATGCAATATATACATATACATGTTGTATGAACATGCACAGTTTGGGACTCTGTAAAAAAGCAAGAACTGAAGTCTCCACTTTTAAGAGGACTCCTTATTTTTTCTGTCTTTCATGTGGGTACTTGTTTTATAAAAAAGTATTTGTTAGTTACATATTTCTAGAAATCTAAGCATCATATTTCTCCTTTCCTGCTTTTTTAAAGAGGAGAAAATGTTTCCTGTGACTCTTGTTTCAAGTGTCGTCCTGGAAACCAGTGACTTTAAACTCTGCAGACAATGTAAGGCAGAGATGCTCTTCCCTACTTAAGTACAGACTGAATTTAAAACAAAGAACTTGCAGGAACTGTCTTAAATCCAGGGGTCGCAAAATTTCAAGAGCTAGTTTAGTGTGCAGTTCTGAGTTAACAAGCACAGAATCTAACACTTCGTAGACAACTTCTCTCACTCTCTTCCGAAGGAACACAATCCTAATGTTCAAGGCTAAATAAAATGGTGATATCTCTGATAATACCACTTATCATCTGCTGATACATGTACAAACAAGGTGTGTTTGTAAATTACAGTGCCTATACCAAAGACATTTCATAAAACAAGCAATAAAGCAAAGGAAAGTCTGGATCTTTTGGCTTTGGCAAACTGTCTAGGCCTCTTAATTACATTTGATCGTATGTGAATGAACTCAGGGTCTTTGAGTTTTAAGAAAACTATTCTCCTTCCATTCTCCATGGTTGTCTGTGCCTGTAGTCCTTTATTTCTATATAAACATGCTTACAGTGACATTTGCCATATTTCATGCAGCCTGCCTTTATGAAAAATAAAATAACATTTTGTATATGAAAAGTAAATGCATTATGCTCAACAAAACACCTTCTTTTCTAATGTAGGTATTTAACCAATTCCTGTTGCTAAAATCCTTGATATCATTGCCTTTAGATTCTGAGAATTCAAGGCAAGTTAAAGTTTCTCAAAATTTCCAATTACTTCCCATTGATACCATTATTGCAATGATAATGTTTGATAGTTTTAGGCTTTTCATTTAGTTCCTCATTAGAATAGGGATAAATGTCACTAATTATGAAAATGTTACATTCTATAACCAAACAAAATAAATTATATAAAAGACAAATAATGCCAACCTTCATAAAGAAATACACGACAAGATAACATCATACTACTGCTGTTTTCAGGGGCAGGTGCATGTGCTTAATTATAAGCATTTCTTTACGTATTTTTTTCATCAGTTTTGGTGCAATCTTTTTAAGACATACAAATAATCAAAGAAAAAAGTAAACTAACTGGGTAATGCACTTTTCCTTATGATTTGGATGCTCAGTAACATCTTTTATGTACTAATGCTAAGTGTTCTGATACTGATTCCACTACTAGGATTATTGTTACCGTTGCCATCAGTGTTCATCTGTCTCAGAATTGATAAGATCAAAGGAATGGCCCTTTCATTTACCTTATGGGGACAAACTTCGTAATGAACTTTCACATATGTTTTACTCAACTCTTCCTTCTGCTACATGCTGACTTCCCATCTCACGGTATCTCTCCCTCTCTCTCCCTGTTTAAAAAGATGAGATTAATAAAAAGTTTCAGTATTAAATTTCCTCTTTGTAACTGTTTCAGATATCAGAGCCTGGAGTAACTATTATAATTACATTTTTTGTTGTTGTTATTCAACACCTATTATAAGCTAGGCAGTTTAAATTTGTCATCTCTGATTATGAACTGAAAATGCCAACTGAAATGATGGCTAAATTACTAACTAATGTGACTTTGAACAAATTATTTAAACTTTTTCTCAATTCAAGTCACCTGTAAAATTAACAAGATATATACCTGATTTCAGTATTAATTGAGTCAATGTATATAGTCTTTACAAAAATATCTGAAAGTCAAATGTAAAATGTTACCTATTGCTATTACAGATATTAGAAATACATGAAGTTTAGTTATGTTTAAGCATTTCTTCATATTATTTATTGGTATTTATTTAAAAATATTTCTGAATAGTATTTGGCACTTTTATATTGGCATTTATTCCTTTCTCTAAGGAACACATTTTTTTGTTTGTTTCCTGGAGATCGTGAAAGCTATGCCTAAAAGAGATAATGTCACCTTCCCAAAGTTTTAATCTTTATGCATAAAATAGAGCTTAGATTATGGAAACCAATGTGTTGCACACCAGGGTTCTTCACCACATATTCTACCTAAAAATCACTGTGCAATGAGAATGATAATTGTCTCTATTAACATATTTTTTTTTAAAAAATAACAATGCTATTATAATCATTACTATCTGTGTGGAATGACTCTAAATTTACACTTTTTTTTCCCTTAACTTTGTTTCATTTGAACCCACAATAACTGTGTAAAGAAGGCATCATTAGTCTCAAATAAAAAAAATACGGCAATGGAGGCTGAGAGACTTAAATAACTTGCCAAGACTCACTTAGCACGAAATAGTGGAACTATATCTAGGAGGCAGGTTTTCTATCTCCAGAGCTCTCTCTCCTAAATAGATCATTAGCACTTAAATGGACCTTCAAATTTTCTAGTCTAAATCGTTATTTATTCAATGAGAAGATGGAGGACAGGGAAGAAAAGGACCTGGACAATCTGACATAGAGACAGATTTAAGACTAAGGCTCTTTTTTGGTAATTTCTAATTCATTGATCTTTTTTCTACACCACAATACCCTGTAATCAGCATTTTAAATAGTTTTTTTCCTACAGTTTGAGAATGTCTGAGTTTTCTTTTTAAATTCCAGTATTTATAATAATTATCTCACAGTTTACCCAACCCTGGGATTCAGAGACAAGAAAATGGTTTTTATAGGCTGCCCTATTAAGAAAGACAGAGCTTTATCACACAAGATCGCCAATTCCATTATCTGTACAGTAGAGGGAGTAAACATTAATATCACCTATGATAGCAATTCTCTCAATTGTGTATCTCTCCCAGAACTAGTCAGAGGTCATGCATTCCGCTTTACATGAAGACTAGGTTTTTGTTTGTTTGTTTGTTTTTCCAAACTCCGGGGAATCTGGACTCTAAGAGAAAACAGTAGAGGGAATACAAAAAAGGCAAAACTTTCTCAAGCTGTGATGAAGAGAAGGCATTCCATGACAAGGCCTATGTTCCCAACTACTACATCTGAATTAATTGCTAGACCCTCTATATACAAGCAGAGTAGAATAACATTGTCTTAGTAACATCTTCATTTCTATGCCAAATTTATATGGGCAGCACTGAATTTGAAAGTGCTACAATTTATCTCCACTTTCTGAAGTACCATAAGATTTTATTTAAAAAAAGTTTCAAAGACAAAAAATGTCAAGTAGATACAAAGAGAAAAGTCCCACAGAATGAATACAGTCCTCTGTGACTGAATTCATATGGTCTTCCGCAAAACTTAGATTTCATTCATGCAGTCATTCATTTGTATTCATTTATCTAACACTACACTATTGCACCAAATATTTATTAAGAGTCTAATAAATGTCCAGTCTGTGCTAAGTGCAAGTATGGAGCAATCAAACAAACCGAGCAAAAGATATAGTCTATCCTCTAAGCACCTAGGAGGAATTTAAGTTTTAATACGAATAATGACATTACCAAGTTGAGACCAGTAAGGGTCATAAGAGTTTATTATAGACATGATGCATTGGAGATGTTAAGAAACAGGTATGTCCTCATGGAATGAATAATTAAAGAATGATTCATGAAGGAGAAAGATTTTGGTTAACTGAAAAAAGGGAAACTTGAGTTTACGGAGGTGGTGGTGGCAGCAAGGGCATTTGAAAAGAAGGGCACAAAATGAACGTTAGCAGAAAGGCATGGAAATAGAGGGTAGTGTGGATTAGTGAGTCATTTATTTGGCTGGAGCATAGAGTCATTCAGTAACACACTGAAAGAAAAGATTAGAAAGAAGCTTTGTGTGTTCTGTTTTCAAACAAGCAGTTTTATGCCTAGAAATTTATCTCACATATATATGCTCAGGTGAGCAATGACATGTATAGAGAAGAACCATTAGGGTATCATTATAATATCAAATATTTGAGACACCTGAGTGCTCAAGAGGTAAATAAATTATGGCATCCCCATGCCGTGCCTACTGGGCAGCTATGAAAACAAACAAGCAAGCCAACATGTGAAAGAAACAACAAAAATAGAGCTGGGACGTCTCATATGTACTGATATTCTCCAGCCTCCAAGATATACTGTCAGGTGGAAAAATTAACACATGGAACAGTGTGCATTGTATATAATCAATTCTATAAGCAGGATGTAAACATATATGCTTAAATATGCTTAGGCTGTCTGGAAGAACATACAGTAATAAAAACGATTGCATCTGGGAAAGGGAGCTGGACTTCTGATGGAAGCCAGGAAGGAAGAGGTACTTTTCGCTGAGTACCATTTAATGCACTTCAAATTTTATATATAATCAAGTACATAGAGCATACATTACTTAAAGTTTATCTAAAGACAGGTTGTGAAAAGTTCAACTTTAAAAAATATAATGGGAGGAAAAATAAAATACATACTATTGGAAGCTGCAGTGTTGAATTTTTTGATATTTTTTTCTTTTAATAGTAAATGTTCTGGCTATGCTCGAAGGCAGGAATGAGGAGATGGATGAATGGAGAGGAAATGAAATAGAAGGTAAGTGAAAATTATAGGATTTAGGGCAGAAGTGGAAAGGCTGGTATCTTAGAAGACAAATGTCCTTTCTGTGAGGTGTCTAAACAAAGCCACTGAATCACGTATTTTGGACAAAAGCTGATGGGTTATTCTTCTGTTTGTGTTTGTATCAATAAGAACTATTGAGAGACATGTAATATGAGCTGAGTAATTTAACAGTTACACAAGTCAGGGCACAGCTCTCACCACAGGGGTCCTGAGCAATGCAGGTTGCTTTAAGGTAATGGTTGAATGGTTGAGATTTATAATTTAACAACTGTTTCCCTAGCTACTACTTCCTTATTGTAAGACTTGTCCATGGCCAACTAGGAGACGGGACATGTAACCAAGGTGGGAAAGACTGGGATGAAGATTTAGAAATAAGCATGTGTGTCATTCTTTAGGGCTGCAAGCTTCTTCTCATAACTCATTGATGAATTGGGTGCAAAGACAAAATCTTCCCAGTTGATCTGTTTGTTGTAAAGATAGAGTTAGCTAACATATAAATAATATTTTGGAAAAAATAGTATAAAATGTTCTGCAAAGACAAAAACACAGATGAAATTTGCTTAACTATTTTAGGCTCTTTGTTGAAATAAATTATACAGATGGCCAAGTTTGAAGTTGGGCTGTGGCCTATCGAGTCAATACAAGATAAATATTTATATATTTAGTATAAATGCTAATGTCTTACTGCATTCACTCCAAAGATAGACAGATAAAAAACAATATTCAATTTTGTTCTACCCCGAGATTCATTTTGCTTTTATCTAGGTTAATCTTAGCAGAATGTTCAATGCATATTCGTTGAATAAAAGAATAACTCTGCTAACGTTCAGAGGCATTCAGAAGGGTTGTTTGAACCTTCACCCTGTCCTCTCCTAAATTTTGTAACCAGTCTAAGTATAACTGACAAACTATTCAAAAACCATTAAATAATAAAATTCCAGTATAGTGTCATGAAAGGTCAGTTTTAGTCATGATTTCTGAAATTTGGGGGCCAGGAAATAAGAATCTTGGATTAAAAAACTAAGGAAAAGGTAAAAAGAATGCCTCTTTGAGGAAGTGCTTACCCTCAGATTTGTTATGCTCTTAATTTCAAATTTACAGTAGTCTACAGAAGCTGACTTACTGTAGAAGAGCATAGAAGATGCATTTTGAAAGTGGGAATATTGAAGATGATACACCAAAGCAGTACTGAAGCTGAAGGTGTCACTCTGTCTCTATCTAACTCTATCTATCTATCTATCTATCTATCTATCTATCTATCTATCTATCTATCTGTCTATCTATCTATCATCTATGTCAGTCAGTCTGTCTGTCTTCTGTCTGCCTGCCTGCCTATACATCTGCCTGTTTACCTACCTACCTGCCTACCTACTTACCAATCTATGTATGTGCACATATATATGAAGTATTAAATAAAAAAAGAAATAACTAGGGCATTAGAACTTTCCCCAATAGAGTCAGTATTAAACTTTGAACAGTTAGTGAAATGGAGTCACGATTAGTTGAAATTAGTATATCAGCTCTGATAAAAGAAACTTAACAGTCCAACTGGCAGTAGCATATATTTTCAAGAAATTTATAAAAGTTTGAGATGAATAAAACAGGCCCTGGATTGTAATAAATGTTCCCCAAGACATTTTTTAAATTAAATACTTCACCCTTACCCTAGACAAATATTTCAAAAGTTTCATTCAATCCATCAAATACCATCTTCATAATTCTTGTCATTTCTGTTGGCCATCTATATTGCTGACTTCTTAATGTATGTATCTATATCTATATCTATATCTATATCTATATCTATATCTATATCTATATCTATTTATACTCTCTCTTGCTATATATATGACTTTGACACAGGGCCTTGCTCCATCACCCAGGCTGGAGTAGAGTGGTGCAATCTTGACTCACTATAGCCTCCACCTCCCAGGCTTAAGTGATCCTCCCAACTCAGCCTCCTGAGTAGTTAGGACTACAGGTGCACACTACCACATCTGGCTATTTTGCTGTATGTTTATTAGAGATGGGGTTTCACCAAGTTGCCCACACTTGTGAACTCAAGTGATGCTCCTGCTTTGGCTTCCCAAAGTGCTGGGATTACAGGAGTGAGTCATCCCACCTGCCCATTCTTTGTAATATTTCTATTTATATCAACTTTAATTTGAATCAGAATTCCTTAGTCTCTTTTCACACAATTTCTTTAAAACTTTGAATTTAATATTATAGTTATGTTGCTTCTCCTAGAGATAAACTAAGTTTATAACTAATTAAATAATATTCACCTATCTCATAATTTTGTGTTGAATGCCATAATGTAACTGCATCCATTTACTCTGGCATGGTGAGAAGAACTAAATAATTGCAAAAAACCAATAATATGGCAGTTACTAATCTATTTAGATAAAAAACGGTACACAGCAAATGCAAGGTAAATGGTATATGTCTATGTAACGAAATGGCACCATAATTTTTCTTAACCCAAGAAGAAAATACCTTGCATTGCCTTTAGGGGAGATAATGAAACTCTGAGGGTCCAAGCAACAAGTAATTTGCTTTTCAAAGAGGGGGAGTAAAGAGAGGAGAGATAAAGATGGGTTGAAGCATGAGAGACAGCTTGCTTCAGGGGATGGATTTAAGGTAAGGCCAGGGTAGAATCTACTATAGTGGAGAGAATGTTTTATAATGCATAGAATATAGTGGCCAGATAATATTTTGACAATGGATTGACTAATACTTTATGGCAGAAGAATGGCTCTCCTTTCTGTTACTATACAAACTACTTCTGGCTTTCCAACCTCCCCAGTTTTCAGTAAAGTCAGTTACACTTACTGCCAATTAGTGTGAGTGGAAATTGTGTTTAAGTAAAAGAGGCATGCCTAGTAGCATGGTCCCAGAGACAAAGGTGACGATGAGAATTCACATTCTTCCCTGAAAATTTCAGGACGTTTGATAAGGACTTTGAAATGTTTCAGCGTGGAATCCAGAGATATAAGATGATTTGAAACTCAAGTGTCAGTCATATTAGTAGTGTCTCTTTTATATATAGTGTGGATTCAGTTTTCATCTAGTTCTTTTTTTAATATTTTCATAATGTTGCCAAAAAATAAATCTTTAAGATTTTTAGGACAAGGTGATGAAGGCAAGTGGAACTCATACAATTGCAGCTCAAAGCCTGGACTTTAAAAGTAGCTTGATCAAGACGATAGCATCCCTGAGGAAACTCCGTGTATGTGCATGACAATCCATACAGGCTTTCTCCTGTCCCCTCTAATGAGTTGCAAGTGTCTTAGGCTGGTTTCTCCCAGAAGCAGACTTTGAGAAAAAGTTTCAAGCTCAGTAGTTTGTTTGGAAAGTACAGGGATGCCACAAGGGAAGAAGGAACGGAGCTTAATTCCTCAAGGAAATTCTGAGAAAAGTCCTTATCTCAGAATTATCCTACCTAAGGGCAAGTGAACTGGGGGATTTATACCCAACTCTCAAGGGTAATTTCTTGAAGGATCCTGGGGTGATACAGATTCCCCCAGCACTTCCAGCCTGCTGCACATGGACCAAGTGGCTAGATAAAAAGCCCCTCAGGCATACTTAGCCCATACACAGCTGGCTGGCAACTGCAAGTTGGCAGGAATACACTGAATCAGTAAGGTCTGCAGGATGCGAGCAGGGAAACTGACAGCATCTGCCACAGCAAGGTTTTATTTCTCAATCTGCCATAAGGCTAAGCAGGAAAGTGATCAGAAACCCAGTGGACTTGTTTTCTGAGGCTACCTTCTATGCTAAAGTGCTTCAAAGTTGTTGGAGTATTATTATAGCATGCAAATGCATATTGATAATGGTCTAATTAGTTGGTCTGGCTTTTAGGTTTCCTTTAATAATTATCATAATAATTTCCTGCCGCACACCCTAAAAGGCTACCATCTAGTAGAGGTACTGTTCTAAACTTTTTATGTAAGCTAACTTATTTCATCTTTGCATCACTTTAGCAATGTAATGCCACTATACTCAACTTTAGATGAGAAAGCTAATGCGCAGGAATGTATAGAAATTATTTCAGGAAGCACACTAGCAGAACCTGGATGTGATGATGGATAGCAAGACCACAATTCTTTCTACTTTTAAAAGGCCACTAACTTTAAAAGACTGAAATCCATGTCCCTATGTGGGCTAAAGACAGAAGAAACTTTGGTGATTGAAGGATGTAGTATATATAAAATATAAGATAAGAATAAGTAAAGCAATGTAAGAAGCAATTTGCAAAAATATATTCTGCAGAATGTGAGTAGATATTATCTGCAGTGGGGATCAACTTTGGAAGTCAAATAAGTTAGGAAAATTTGAGATTAAGCAGTTATTTTGGTTATTACATATATTTTAACCTTTTAATTTACTTCAGGACATTTTAGAATTTTTAATATGTTAAATTATATTGTGACTATCCAAGAAAGAGATAAAGTATATATGTTTTCCCAAATTATTTGATGCGGACTTAGAGAGAATGGATCCTGTGATATTTTATACTAGACATCTTCCTCACAATTAAATATTATTCAAGTTAATATGTTAATAAATTTGGCATTTTAAAGTTCCTAAACTAAGTAGTGCTAGGTTATGCATTTGAAATATTTGTTTTCTTTTGTAGAAATTATGTCAGGTGAACACACTGCGAAAGATAACCGTAAATGTCAGAGGCAGGCTCACCTGAGGATCTAGTTAGTGACCAAGGCCCCAAACTGCCCCCTGTCATTTCTCACACTTACAATTACTTATAATTTTAGACTTGTCTTAACAAAATCAACTAAATCTCCTTTGAAAAATGGAGGAGGAAGCCTGCCTCACTCAGTTACAGTCCAGAAGAAAATCCATTTTTAAAACTCACATGACTATTTCCTTTTAGGTCCACACCTTATTATACCTTATTTATTTTTTGGTAAATCATCTTCTACTGTCCCTTATTTTTATTTCAAATTAATAAAGTTCTGGAGTGAATTCTTTTTCAGTTTCTTCAGAATTTCCTTGAATAGGATTTTTTCAAAATCACAATAAAATATTTTCTAGGCCTTTATTCTCTCTCTTAGACTTCAGTGACACTATGAAGTTTCACATAATTTCTAGTCTGCATCTCATCAAATACTGGCAAAATTTATTCAATTCAAATTAAGTAGATGTAGCACAGCGTAATCTTTCTCTATTAAATATGTCACTTTTTGCAATTGTTTCTTAATATCCCTCACAGCTTCCATCTAAGATTAGCACTTTCTTTGCTGCCAGAGTTTCACTAACCTACTGAATTATTCACTGAAGCATAACCTTCAGATATCAGGTTAGAAAGACCTTGATTATGGCAGGAAGTGAACTGTATAAACCATTTTTCTTTAAAAGAAAATTTCTCAGTATAGCAAAGTCTGAAATGAGATAAGCATTAAATGTGTATAAAAATTAAGTTCATAATTGATAGGAATTTAGCCAACTGTGACATTCCTGCGTTTTGTTTATTATAATGTATAATACCATCCTAAGTATTACAAAGCAAGGTAAAAACATGTGCATTGCTATAGCGCTTATTTGACCTAAGAAGACAGCTGCCTGGCTGCATATTTAACAAACAAAATTGTTGAATGCTAAATTATACAATGTTTTACACAAGCCTCTGAATATTCAGATTTTTAACATAATTGTACCTTCTCTTTATTTTCTACTCACTTTCGCTTCCTTTACTGTAGCTTTGTTTCAGTGTCACATAGCACTGGAGTTCATGGTAAAGTCAGCAATTCACCATGGGTCTCCCTGCAGCAAATTCTATTAGTAGCATCCATTGCTTTATCTCAATTCAGTGTTGAAAGGTCATTAGAATACCGACTGAGGAGACAACACTCTTGAAACACCTTTGCTAGTGTTGAAATCAGAAAACTCACCACTCACAAATCAGTCCTTTCATGACCAACCCACTGGATACCCAACAGCTAAAGTGCAGTCCTAATACACAGCAGGAGGTATGTCTTATTTTTCTACCAGATGAGAAGAAAATGCACAGAGACAAATGCCATCCATACTGATCCACATTTATTCCATAAACCATTGGCAGAGATTTTTAAAAACATATATTTGACCTCAGACACCATTCAAATGACTTTCCTCATACTCAAGTGGAGAATATATATTTTAAATATCAGTCCACTTACGAATGTTAGGCTTCTCCTACCTTACAATCAGTGTTGTAAAAGTCAACACAACTTAAAAATGTCAATAGTGAGAGATGATACATTATTAAAGAGTGTTCTTTGATCAGATTTTCTACATAGATTTGCTGTTCAGATGAAGGTAATAAACTCAGAAACATTTTTCACCATGAGTCAGTTGTAAGTGGTATAACCAACATTAATAATTTTCTTTAAATATTGCCCACCCCACTCGAACAAAAGTACAAATTCTCTTCTAGAATTTTAATCTGGTTGAATGATGATTTGAAAGGCTTTTTATAAGCACTTAGGGAAGTGCCAAATAAGCATGGGAAATAACAAGGGGCTCAGAACAAACAGTGCACTGGGGAAGAAAGACTCAGAAAATGTGCTGGCAAAGAGAAAACTGAAAAGATGCCTTTTCGTTAAGAAACAAAGTAAAATCTTATTAGATCAAACATCACAACAATCTGTTCAGGTGAAAAATTCAGTGATCGTATGCTCATACCAGTAAAATATTTTTATTTCAGAGGAGAGTATAAGAATTTGAGGGGGTTGGCTGGGCATGGTGGCTCACGCCTGACATTCCAGCACTTTGGGAGGTTGAGGCAGGTGGTTTACTTGAGGTCAGGAGTTCGAGATCAGCCTGGCCAATATGGCAAAACCCCATCTCTACTAAAAATACAAAAACTAGCCGGGCACAGTGGCACATGCTTGTAGTCCCAGTTACTCGGGAGGCTGAGGCAGGAGAATCACTTGAATCTGGGAGGCGGAGGTTGCAGTTAGCCGAGATCGCACCAGCCTGGGTGACAGAGCTAGACTCTGTCTCAAAAAAAAAAAAAAAAAAAAGAATTTGGGCGGTTTATAATGAGCTGCACATGGTTTATTAGAGTACTAGTGTGTGTATTTTTTCTTATTTCTCTTTACTCCATGAATTTTTATCCTGTAAGTACTTGGATTGTTGAGACCATGTCATCAAAAAAGAAGAAAAAATGTCCCCCTTTTATTACATGTTTGTCATATCTTGTCAATTTGGTATACTTTAATTTTCTTGTGTTTAGCACTGCCATCTTTTCTGGGTGGAGTATAAATTTAGAAGATAATAGTATCAAAATATCGATGCAACTAAAGATATATAAACTAGAAAGGCACCATTTGATCATTTGGTAATGAAGAGTGGGGTGATATGCCTCATTTTCTAAGAAAATTCCCAACAATTCCTGTTCTATTTATTCAAAAAATGTGGGATAGATTTTAATCACAAAGAATTTTCCTAGTGATAATTCTCAGTGGAGGGAGTCTATTTAAATTTTTCTCTCATGTACAATTATTAGCCTCTAAATAAATGCCAGAAATGAATAGGACAATATTTAGCTCTCAGGAAACTCACAGCCTTGTAGCGGAGTTCTCAGTCTCGCCACAGAGGATGTGCTCCAGCTGGCACAGGAATGACAAATAGGAGTGATGCCTCCCCTTCTTATTTTCAGGTCAGATATTGTCATGGGTCCTTTTGCTTTCTGATCTCAAATGTGATTTCAGAATCTTTCTCAACAAAGTGTAGTTTGGCACTTGTGTTGAAACTACTACATCCCTGATTTAGTGGACAGTTCTAGGCTATGGTTTTTTGTTTTGTTTTTTGTTTTTACTATGGCTGAGATTATACTTTGAGGATTTACATGAATGGGAACAAAGAGCGCAAGTGTTAGGCCCATCAGGGAAATGCTTAAGTAGATTGTCTTGAAGAAAAAGATTAATCATACTAATTTATCTGAAAGTCAGGAAATATCTTAGGGTGACTCAGAATTCAAGAGAGGGTCTGGGATTAGTTTTCCCAGAGGTCTTCTACACATTAAAATAGACCATGAGTGTCTGATATTTCTGAGGGTAGCTATAATAAGCTCCAGAATCATTCTGTGCACTATAACTGCCGTCAAATTGCATTGCAATTTTTTAATATAACGCCTGCCTGCACATTAAACTATGCATTGTCTGAGGGAGTAGAACATGTCTGTCTTGCTGACTACTCCATACCTAGTATATCAAAAGGGGATCCCTGATACAGCACACATGTTCAGTAAAATATTTAATACATTAATTGAATAGTTGAGGGTGTTTATGTATGAAAATGCAGGCAGCCTGGGCAACATGGCAAAATCCCAGCTCCACAAAAAATAAAAATAAAAAAATTAGCCAGGCATGGTGGCCTGTGTTTATAGTCCCAGGTACTAAGGAGGCTGAGGTGGGAGGATTGCTTGAACCTGAGAGGACAAAGCTGCTGTGAGCCATGATCATGCCATTGCACTCCAGCCTGGGCTACAGAGCAAGACCTTATATCAAAAAAAAAAAAAAAAAAAGAAGGAAGAAAAAGCAAAGCAAAGCAAGAAAGCAAGAAAGAGAGGAAGGAAGGAAAGAAGGGAGGGAGGGAGGGAGGGAGGAAGGAAGGAAGGAAGGAAGGAAGGAAGGAAGGAAGGAGAAGAGAAGGGAAGAGAAGGAAGGAAGGAGAAGAGAAGGGAAGGGAAGAGAAGGAAGGAAGGAGAAGGGAAGGGAAGGGAAGAGAAGGAAGGAAGGAAGGAGAAGGGAAGGGAAGGGAAGAGAAGGAAGGAAGGAGAAGGGAAGGGAAGAGAAGGAAGGAAGGAGAAGAGAAGGGAAGGGAAGAGAAGGAAGGAAGGAAGGAAGGAAAGAAGGAAGGAAGGGAAAGAAAGAAAAGAAAGAAAGAAAGAAAGAAAGAAAGAAAGAAAGAAAGAAAGAAAGAAAGAAAGAAAGAAAGAAAGAAAGAAAGAAAGAAAGAGAAAGAATACAGCCAAAATTTTGTAAAAGGTCAAATATATAAGTGAGATAAGAGACTGGATATACCATATTTCTCAGGATAAGCCTGGGTATTACCTTGCCTTTTCAAATATCCCACATCTAATAATATACACCCGCTGTACTTAAAATCATCCAATGTTTCACTTTACTTCATGCTAGAAAAACAAAAAGGAATAGAGATTGTCAGGGGTAGATGTTTAACTGGAAAATAAAAAAGGATATGATAGAGCTCATGGAAAGTTAATAATTAAGTAAATTAGACATGCATTTCTTTAAGTTTGGGATGAGAGAAGCTTTGAAGAAGAAGCAATGAATACCACAATTGTAAATTTCTTGTGGGTCTGAGGACTCCTGAAGTACTGGAGCTAAGGCTTCACCTAAGATAGAGATTCATTGCTTCCTTTGTACTCTTTCACTTTCTGCCTCTCTTAAGTTCCTCCTCAAGTTTATAATAGCAACACTATCTCTCACAACAGTCCATGGAAGTGGCACTCATTCTGTGGCACTAAGATAGCTCATGATGAATCAAACAATGCATGTCCATCCTATTAGCTGACTTTTGCTAACTATATCTACAAGAGTTACTAGTGATGTGTAGGACATTACCAACACAAATTGAGTGAAGAATTTTTCTCCTCTTCAGACAATTGCTTCTTATTAAGATCTTTCAGGAGTTGCTAATTAAGACTGTTATAGGCATTTTATTTCACATCTTCCTCTAGTTTCTCTGAATACAGTATTTTCTGTGCTGTAGAAAGAAGCTGTGGTTGACATTCTGGAGTTGATTAGGAGTTTTTCAAGAGCTGAACATCATTATTTCATTGAGATATCTTCTGCCCCTGTCTCTGATGTCTATAAAAACCATACTTATGTTACCCGGTGAGCAATGGATGTGGTTTGCCTGTGAGTACGGGCCACAAAGACGTCGACTGGAACTTCTGCTACTGGTCATTTCAAAGCACTTGCTTCAAACACACTCAGAAAATTTGAGCGATGTCCCCAAGCCGTATAACAAACTAGGTCAGATCACTCTTAGGATGTTACTCATTTCTGTGGCCCTCTTATTACTTCTTTGACTAGCAATGTATTTTGCCAGGGGCTATTCATGGAAACCCAAAGAAGATTTGTGGGAGGGTGATATGGTTGGGCTTTGCGTCCCACCCAAATCTCATCTTGACTTGCAATCTGCAGGTGTTGAGTGAGTGACCTGCTGGGAGGTGACTGAATCATAAGGGTAGTTTTCCCTATGCTATTTTCATGATAGTGAGTGAGTTCTCACAAGATCCAATGGTTTTATAAGCGTCTGGCATTTCTCCTGCTTGCACTTCTCTCTCCTGCCACCATGTGAAGAAGGTACCTTGCTTCCCCTTTGCCTTCTGCCATGATTGTATGTTTTCTGAGACCTCCCAGCCATGTGAAACTGTGAGTCAATTAAATCTTTTTCCTTTATAAATTACTCACTCTTGGGTGTTTATAGCAGTGAGAAAATGGACACAGGGTAAAAATTTATTTCAAATTTATTGTATTCTTAGTACTATGCCTGTGCCAACCCATTTGATGAGGATTATCTGTGTTTGGTGACTAGTGCATAATTAGATTAGGACTGCAGATATACAGAGTAAACAACCACCTAAGCAGTGTGGTTTATGGATTTTCCAAAAGTATTCTCTTACTGATTTTGTGTCTCCCAATGGCTTACCATCATACCTCAAATTTTCACTAGAATCATTCCTTATAGGTACCCTCAAGACAAAGTTTTTAGCTGCTTAGAGCAATCTGCTTTGAGGAAGAGTGAGAGATTGAATAATTAAGAATCTGAATTGCCAGATGCTGGAAGATCGCAGAAGTGTATTCTTAGACCACTCCTCTTATCTGTTTAAGCTCTCTCTCTAAGTGACCTTACTCAATTCAATGACATTAAATAAACTTTTATAAATAGATTTCCAAATTTTATTTTTACTATAACTTTTACACTGTGATCTGGTATTTTTTTCTAATTTCCTATTACATGATGCCACTTGGATGTCCAATCAGCATCACAAATCCCATCGAAAAGCAAATTCTTCTCCCAGTCTTCTACATTTTACAAAAAGTACACCATACACTCAATGGCACAGGTCTGAATAGAGGAGTTATTTTTGGTTTCTTTGTTTGTTCACCTTGCACATCTAATTTTTTAGTGAGTCTGGTCAGTTCTGCATTAAAAATATATCCATTCTCTGCACCATGCCCAGAATGAGCTTATGAAAATGTAAATGGGATTAAGACATTTTCCTATTTAAATTTCTCTAATATTTCCTCATAGAATTTAGAATAAAATTGCAAATCCTTATCATGGACTCAAGACGCTGCACATTGCTCTCTGGACTCATCTAGTACCAGTCTCCCCAGGTTCACTACGCTTTGATGTTCAATTACCTTGGACTTCTTTCTATTCCTTAAAGCAGTACAATATTTATAATCAAAGACCTCTCTTTGTAAAACTTAGAGTAGCTCCTTTATTTCATTCCTGTTCTAATTCCAAGGTAAGGAAGAGTTTCTTAACTAAATAGACTCCTCAGTCACCCCTCTCATGTAATAATGGCATTGCTGTTACAGCACTTACCAACTCTGAATTACTTGACTTACTTATTTGTTTACTTCTTTTTCTCTGATCCTTTCCTGGGGGTTATTATCTGACCTGTTCACCTTTCCCAGGGTGTATCTGAAACAATTATTAAAATACTGTAGCCACTCCACGCATATTATTTGAAGAAATGCAGAAGGAATAGCAGCAAAATCCTGGTCTCCTAATGTATAGCCTGCGTTTTCTTTCCACTTAATTGGTACATTTATAGTTAGTACCACTGTATACATTGGTATAAAGTATATCTTAATGTATAAATCGATTATGCTATAGGAACAAATTAACCTCAGAATCTCAGTAGGTTAATACACAACTTTCGATAATTATTTGTGGGAAGTCTGTTGTCAGTCGATGAAGCTGTTATTCCACCTGGTGACTCAGGGATCCAGATTCCCTGCATGATATAATGTTGCCTTCTCCCCAGGGAGGTAGCACACTACCTGTTAAGCATTTAGCTTAAAAGTGAAACAAGTAATTTCTGATAAATTAGTATTGACTGGAACTAGTCTCACAGTCTAATATAATTGCAAGGGAGGACAGATTATTTAGGAGAACACCTGGTATATTTGGTAAGCAATATTGCTTCTAACCTACATTAATGGTATGGAATAGAAATAAGATGGGGAAGGGAATAGGAGAAAAGAGGTTAGGAGATTAAAACAGTTTTTAAAAATAGCAAAGAGAAAGGGGAAAAAACTAAACTGAAATATACTGACATTGCTCTCTGGGCTATATGTACTGCTAATGGAAGGCTAGTTATAATCTACACACTGGTGAATATATACATGTGTATGAATGTATATGTGTGTGTGTGTGTGTATGTATATAGACTCCCATTTGGTTTGCAGCTGTAGCTAACATTACTTCCAGCTCCTAGTACTATTGGAAAGTTTGCCTCTTAAAGTCATGTTCTTCTTGATCCCTTTGCTCTAAAGTAACTTCCCACCCTCAGATGACTCCACCTCAGGCTTGCCTTTATGTTCCACTTCACAGCTAATCATCTTAGATTAATACCGGGGCATTTTTGCCTAATGGAGTTTCAGCAAGAAAGAGAGAGAGAGCCGAGAAGAAAGCCCCTGCTAAGTGAATATGTCTACTCATTTTCTCCTGTGTTTTACATGTTCTCTGGTATAAAAGAAATCACGGAAGTCAATGGATTAAATATAAATGTGAAGTAAGGAAATATATGATAAAAGAGAGACGGATAAAAATGTACTTGAGCCCAATGGGCGGACCATGTGGTGAGCTGATACAATACTTTAATTCTGGCATCCCTGTGGCTAGCCCAGGTTGACAACATTTCAAAGATGACAATTATTTGGAATAAATCCAAGATTATACTTTAAATAAAAATGTTCATAAATCATAGCTCTTCCGCTATGAATAGGACAGCCATATAAGCAATTACTTATAGAAGCGGTATTATCTTGCAATTCAAGCTGTTTCTTAAGTTGATTTTACTTAAAGCTTATTTTTTTCCACCAAAGTGAAAAATGAAAACATTCAACTTATCTTGCTTTGTCCTGGGTATGAAGTCCAATTAAATGAATCATTTATTCTCTCCAAAGGTGATATGAATAAGAATATGAATTCAAAATCAAAGAGAGAAAGCCATTATGCCTAGAGTGAAGAGAGCTGGGGCAACTGCTGCAAAATGAGGTTGTCAGGGTGGGAAAGAGTCAGGATCCACTTCACCCAATGAGAACATTAAGCACCATAAGGAACTCTGGACTCAAAGCACCTCTTTTCTGCCCACTGGGCAGCATGTATAGTGCTTAGAATCAGCAACTCCAACATCCAGTATTGGATGTGTTAGTACCAGCTTTGTGTCCTTGGGTAAGTTTTTAAACTCATATGTGTCAGTTACATCCTTTGTACAATGAAGATTTAAACCTCATGGAATGGATTTAAATAAGATAATGCATGTAGAGCTCATAGCACTGTCCTGGTCACATCTTAAATGCTGCTGATGTGGTTTGGTGTGTCCCCACGCAAATCTCATCTTGAATTATGTCTCCCACAATTTCCAGGTGTTGTGGGAAGAAAGTGGTGGGAGGTAATTGATTCATGGGGGTGGGTCTTTCCCATGGCATCCTCCTGATGGTAAATAAGTCACATGAGAGCTGATGGTTTTAAAAGTGGGAGTTTTCCTGCACCAGCTCTCTCTCTTTGCCTGCTGCCACCCACATAAGACATGACTTGCTTCTCCTTGCCTTCTACCGTGATTGTGAGACTTCTCCAGCTATGTGGAACTGTAAGTCCATTAAACCTCTTTCTTTTGTAAATTGCCCAGTCTCCCAGTCTACATCTTTCTCCCAAGGGCTTCCTGCCCTCAAACATCAGACTCCAAGTTCTTCAGTTTTGTGACTCAGACTGCCTTCCTTGCTCCTCAGCTTGCAGATGGCCTATTGTAGGACGCTGCAAGTGAGTTAATACTACTTAATAAATTCCCTTTTACATATATATATCTCCTATTAGTTCTGTCCCTCTGGAGAACCCTGGCTAATACAGCTGCTCTGAAGTTTTGATGTTGGCAGGAGTACTATCAAGAATGATATACTATATATGCATATATATATATATATAAAACACACAGACACACACACATATATATACACACACACATACACACACACACACACACACACACATATATTTAACTCTTAGGCAATTTATTCATGCTCATTTTACTTTATAACAGATTTTAATATCATTGTTGCTTTCCTATCACAAATTTCTATAAAAGCCAGGCAACATATAAAAACCATACTCCTTCAAATTCTTACCATGGACAAAATGTTATTCTGTATTTCTGTGTTTAGTTCAGTGATATTCCAGTTGCTTTTAAACTCTAGGAGACAAAATGTATCAGGGTAGATTATGATACTCACCCATTTGCCATGGGAAATGGCTCTCACACACATGCCAATGTGATAGGTGTTTCTTGATACAAAAGGAAGCTGTAAATTCAATTTCAGTGTTACTTTGCCAAATACTGAATAAGATTCAGAGAGATGCAGAGAAAAAAATTACAGAAGACAAATCCATATTAGTTCCAAATTAGATTTCTTTAACACATTGAAAAATACCAAAATGTCACAGGAATGGATTAAGTCTGCTGACTACTTTGGACAAAATTGCCTTTTAAAATGGAAAGTAAAGATGGTGATGCTTAATATCAAGCCAATGAAAATCCCAGTAGAAAAATCTTGGTAGGGGGACTGATTGAAACTTAAAAAAATGATTTTAGTATTATTTGGAGGCATTTATATTATAGCAATGGCTTTAAATCTTTCTGGATTGTGACCTATAGTATGAAGCATATTTAGAATTGTGATCCAGTTTATACAAATATAAAATACACATTTACAAACAAAACAAAATGAATTTGTATAAATAATGTTTACGTTTAATACATCCAATAAAGTCTACTATTTTATTTTATTATCTTTAAAATATTTGTTAAATTTTAAGAAATTGATTCCCAGAACCTTAAAAGGGTTATGGCCTACCTACACTTAAAATATGTTGTTTTATAAAATAATTAATTACATTATTAAAAATAAGAGTGGAAGGATATTGAATCATGGGGGCAGTTTTCCCCATGCTATTCTCGTGGTAGTTAGTAAGTTCTCATGAGATCTTATGGTTTTATAAGGGGCTTCCCCCTTCACTTCGCTCTCATTCTTCTCCTTCCTGCTGCCATGTGAAGAAGGATGTGTTAGCTTTCCCTTCCACCATGATTGGAAATTTCCTGAGGCCTCTCCAGCCATGCTGAACTGAGTCAATTAAACCTCCTTCCTTTATAAATTACCCAGTCTCAGGTATGTCTTCATTAGCAGAGTGAGAACAGACTAATACAAAGGACACAGGTAAATTCTGAGGATCAAATAGAGTTGATAGTACAAATCTCTTCCACTTGTATCTCTAGATTTGCCCTCTCTCCCTTCTGTAGACTACATCAGCAGGGTTCCTACTCCATCTGATTTTATTTGAATTTATCTAGTGCAAAGCCCTAAAAAGAGATCAGAAGGAGGGATGAGAGTAAGATCAGAGTAAGTACTAATTTCTCTGGCTCACTCTCTGCAAGTTTCCCATAGACTGGCTGGGTCCCTTGACCATGCTCTTGTTTCCTAACAAGGTGACTGACTCTATACAACACTTTATCCTTCTAGGTTCCAGTGACTATGTCCCCATTCTCATTTATTTGTCCTTGGGAGTTGAAAATAGCTCACCACTCACCAGGAACAAGCTCTGTGTTATTGTACTAACTTTTGTGGTTCTTCTAAATCCAAACCTTTGTAACTTCTCCCCTTTTAATATAAATCTTCTTAAATATCCATTAGAGTGTCTTATATATTCAATCTGGAGAAAACATATAAGAGAGGTTAAGCAAATGCCCTACAGTCCTGACTCAAAATTTAAGTACAACCTCAAAAATATTTTTAAAATATTTATCTATTTATTAGTTTTGTTTACTAAAAAGCCTTGGAGACAATGACTAACCTAGTAGCAATGAGCTTCCCTAGCATCCAGATTATGCTTCTGCAATAATAGCTGATACCATGTGTGATGGTTAATTTTACATGTCAACTTGACTGGGTCAACGGATACCTAGATCTAGCTAGTAAAGCATTATTTCTCAGTGTGTCTGTGATGGTGTTTCTGAAGGAATCTGGCGTGTGTGAGTAAGTGGACTGAGTGGCAAAGATCACCTTCAAGGTGGATGGGCAACATTCAACAAACTGGGGGCCCACATAGAACAAAAAGGCAGAGAAAGGATGAATTCCTGCTCTTTTTTCCAGAGCCAGGGTCCCCTTCTTTTCCTGGCATTTTGGTGGTAAGAACTCCAGTTTCCCTGGCCTTTGAACTCCAGGACTCACACTTGGACAGTGGACTTTTGGCCTCGGACTGAAAGTACAAAATCAGCTTTCTTGGTTCTGAGGCTTCTGGACTTGAACTGGGCCACACTTCCAGCTTCACTTGTTCTCCAACTTGCAGATAGCCTATCATGGGACTTCTTAACCTTTATAAATTCTTATCCTTTATAATATACTATATAATAGTATTATATTCTGTTTCTCTGGAGAACTCTTACAAATACACCAAGTCGGGGCAGGAAATGCAAAAGATGACTCTGTCATCTTGGCATACCAGAGAGCATGGAATCTCTCTAAGACTATGGGGTTAAATGGGACAATTTCAGATTTAATAAAAGTAAATATTGAAATTGATCTACACTTATTTCATATGTTTAAACCAACAAGTTTAATATATATGTATATGTGCATGTGTGTGTGTGAGTATATATATATATAGATGTATAATTGGTTATCTGCTGAGGGAACAAATTCATTATCTTGAAAAGTGGCTAAATCAGAGAAAATAAATATTTGACGTGCCTTTCTATATGAATACTGCATCATAGAATACAAAACTAACAGGTTTGTGTGGGGTATCTCTGGAAATATTTCTTAATTTTGGCTATTTGAAAAGACTCATAAGATTCCACAGAGTATACTCATTTAAGACCATTATTTAAAGTCAAAGGGGGTGGTACATCAAAAGAAAGAGTTCAGACAGGCATTTGGGGATCCATGAGACTTTCAGATGCATCCTTTACATGGTTCTTATTCAAACACAGATATACATCTCTTATTCAATCATCAAGTCTGTGCAAATAATTTTGGCTTTAGAAGAGCTCAAGACAGAAGTTTCTAGAACACCTTTTATGGCCCTCTGGTCACACAGTCATCCAAGCTGTGTAACCCATTGTGTTAGTTGAAAATCATCAGTAAACAAACCAGCCCTGTAGCTTTGGGGTCACCCAAGGGAGATTTGGAGTTTCAATCGAACATCGTAACTGCCATTGTACTTATCTTGGTTAAGAGTTAAGGGCCGACGATCCAGGCTTCCCTAGAGATAAAAAGACAGTTTTCTGAGGCTAGTTGTAGGTAAATTTCTCTCTATAAAACCTATTTATAAAATTATTTCAGCTAATTAATGAAAAGAAAATGATAGAATTAGAAAATCACTATTTCACAATCATCAGTGAATGAATGGATTTAAGCATTTTGCATTCCAGCTGCGAATATCAATAAAAGAGAAAAGATATTTTATGCCTCTTAATAAAGAAAACACTTTGAAAGGGATCATTTCTGAGATTGATGAAGTCTCTGGATTCAAATTCTAATTTGTAGGAAATACAGAGGACAGAGGAACACATTAAATTGCACCATGGGTATGCTATCAGTAAATCTAGACTGACAAACTCAGGTCAAATGTTTGTAGTTT
The DNA here is from genome assembly GCF_001698545.2 of Rhinopithecus bieti. NCBI lineage: Eukaryota > Metazoa > Chordata > Mammalia > Primates > Cercopithecidae > Rhinopithecus > Rhinopithecus bieti. Next base: position 505,464 of record NW_016818390.1, read on the forward strand.
CTTTAAAAGACTATGAGTTATATATTCTTTACCTGAAAAACTATATGGAAAAGAAATAGAGAGGGGAATCTAAAATATTTTTTTTAAGATTTAAAAGATGTACCCAGTTAAAACTGTGGTAAGTCTATATCCTGGTGACTAGGGCTGCATGCACAGTTAGATGGTCAAAGGATAAACAAAATGCAAGGAGAGTGGGCCTCCATTGGGATGGAGCATACGGAGGGGCTTCTGATACGGTTTTACAAATCTGTGTTTTATTCTATAATAAAAAGTCTTAAAAGATTAGAGAGAGTGGAATGTTGAGTGGTAAGATATAAGGAGTTGGAATTATATTTGATAATATGCAATTATGTATTGATTATCTTTAGTAGAATCAGGTTTCGGAAATTTAAGCTTGAGACTGAATCCCACAGGGTAATTTGAGAATAGCTGAATGAATAGAAACACCATTATTATGGACATCTAGCAGTACTACTTGGCTATTCTTAAGGACTCTAGATCATATTTAAATAAGAAACTGTTTTTATAGGCATCATAAACACTGTGGTGTAACATCTGTCATGGCTTCACAAAAAGAGCCAACTGGCTTAGGAAAGAGGGAGAATCTATGCATACTAGGTCTGTTGTAATTTAATGCCAATGCATCTTTTGGATTCTTGTATTTACCTAATGCAACAGCAGATAGTAGAGAATGAAATCTTTACCCCAACAGTGTGTTTAATTCTTAAAATAATTTCTGATCTTATTTCTCTTTACTGCTACTCTCATATAATAGGTAAAGCCCTTGATTTCAAGTGGGAGGTTTGCTGTCATTAAAATGGTTGAATTAGAAGGAAAGCAAAATTACTATACCCTTCAATGAGTTTTTTGAGAAAGAAACTTAGACTTGAATACTAAAGTATAAAGTTTAAAATAGGTTATCAAAGGGTCTTTTTTTTTTTTTGTGGTTTTAGATGGAAAGAGTAAGCTGAGGGTAAGGAGCAACAGAGTTGAGAAGCAACCATTACTGTAAAGATTAAATTAGATTTTCTTTGAATAGTGGAGGGAGGGTAGATATTTGAGATAATATGATACATGTATACCTTAACTTTTTAGCCAGGAAAAGAAGAAAAATGTGGTATGTGGTAATATTTATTCATGTGAGAATATTGGGGAGAAAGTATGAAGGGAAGGAAAGAGGGGGGAAAATGTAGATTTTGTGTGAAGATGAAGTGTCCTTAACTTTCCAATTCTGAGTTTTTGATAATGACAATTCTTCTACTCAAAATAATCTACAGATAATTTAATCACTAGCATTCTTAAAATGGGGAGTGCTCTGTACACTTAATAACTCTCATTCTGTATTTTTGATATAGCAGAATATATTGTTTATTTTTCTTGAAGTGATGTCTAATTTATAAAGTAATAAGAGAAGCAAATAAACCATAATAAGCCATATGTTGCAAAGGTCTGCAATATTTTTGCACCATAGCAGGGAAGACACACACACACACACACACACACACACACACAGTTCTGTGTGAGTGGTAAAATTTTAGTAACTTGCATTATTACATTTTGGTAATATCTCAGGCCGGAGTAAAGATGGTCATACTCAGCACAGATGAAAATGAAAAAAAAAAAAAAAAACCTAAATACCAGCCAAGATATGCTTGTGATATGCTAAAAATGAATTTCAACTACTGAAAGCACCACATAAGAGGAAACTATCAAAAAACTGCCAGGTTTGAGATTTAGCAATGTCACTCACTGGTGCTGTTTCCAAACAAAAAGCTTTTATTCTTGTGGCAGGTTTTTAGAGCTTCACAGATAAGCTTGTGTTAGGTGTTTGCATGTTGCTTTTAGAGAGGTATTTTATAAAACAAGGACGATAGCATGTCTGAGAAAAGAAGGAGTTAATGGGTTAAAAACTGTGTAAATGTTACTCCAGTAAAATTACAGCTTGTTGTTCAGATGAATACTCTCCACTTCTCATATAGCTTTAAATTATGGACAAATGCTTGCAATTGTGAACTCCCTACATTGTGGCTGCCTGTTCCCAGGCTTCATCAACCAGGGTTGTCCAATGGGATTACTGTAAGCCTTCACGGCAGTCTGCCAGCCACTGATGAGAAACTCATATCCCTGGATGTTAGATTGCTCTCTTTATTCTATCCATGTGACGGCTGTGATTGCTGTCATGGTGTTAGGTTAGAAATTAGCATTTTGTGGCCCTAATTTTGCCATCCAGAACATACTCAGAAAAAAAAAGACTCAAAGAATAGTAATTTCTTCTGTCAGAAATGGAACACAGAGCCACCATGATACAGATGTCTACAAAACTTAGGTCAGAAAATAGTGTGTGATCCTGGTTGGTGAAGCGCATGCAGTGGGAGTTTTCCTCTGATCACAGACCTCTGCTTAGAAACTAATGCTTTTCATTTTATAAAACTAAGACTAAATGAAGAAACTAGGAATGAGTCCTTAAAAATGTTCCTTTTTTTTTTTTTTTTTTTTTTGCTAGACCAAAATCCCAATTTTAGCATCATTTCAGTTCTTATATCTAGAAACAATGATAATATATATGTATTTTCTTGTGATAGTCTCTTTCTGATAGATAGGTCTAAGAATACTATGCAAAAATGAAAGATAAAGGTGTTGTGAAAAATAAAGTGGTAAATATCATTAGTTTTTTTGTGTGTGTTTTTTCCCTAAATCATTATGGAGAAATGGTTACAGCAGTACTATTATGACAATCAATGTTTTGTGACATCAATGATTCTGTAAATGTCCTTGCATTACTTTTTTCTCTCTATCCTATATTTGCTGATGCCTGTGTACTTACTAGACAAGTATTAAATAACTACTGACTGACTTTTAAAATTTTATATGACCTACACTGTGGTTAGAACTTAAATAAATTTAATTTCTACTCTCTATGCTGGAGATTAATTACAGTAAAAAATGAAAGCGATTTAAATTTTGGTAAAAAGAATGATATAGTTTCCTTATCTTCTGATTCTTCCTAGGCTATCCACAGACATGCTAATTTTTCCTGTCATTAACAGTGAGCAAGCTAGAAGGATTCTGACATGTGAGGTGCACAGATTCTGTTTAGGAGCCTTGATTTTTATCCACCCAAGCTTATCCGTCATCTTTAATCATGCAAAAGGCAGAATTACTTAATCATTTCATTTTATTGAAAAGAAAAAGAAAGATTTACATTAAAATGATGACATGCAAGAAAAAAAATAAATTGAAAATGATTATGAGGAGAGGGTAATGTGGAGACGAAAGCTCCATTGGTTTTGTGATGCTCATTTAAAGCAATGATCTAGTGAAGCCGAAACATTAAAGCACTGATGATGTTGGCTGTTGGGGTATATCTTATCTTTGCATTTTAACTCGCATTCCTAGACTGCATTCTTAGCAAATTATGTGGGGGATGTGATGTCAGGCCAAATAATTAAATATTAGACTTAATTGTGAGCCTCTCCTTACCTTTACTCCAGGTTGGATTATACCCTTATGATAATCTTATATAGTAGACCATGACCCCAAAATTTAAATTTTCAAGTCCTTGAAGATCTTTACAAAAAATATTGTTTTTAAATACCACAGTGCAAAATTAACCAACTTACTCAGACTCTAATAATTATCAAGTTCAGTTACATACACTAATGTAAGCTTATTTTTCTCAAACGAGTTCTTTTTCTTTTTGATATATATTATTAGTGTTCTTTACTTTGATTGACAATAATACCTGTTTTATATAAGCAGTGTCTTGATGCACTGCTTCATATTAGAGAGTTGGGTTAGGGTATTATAAATAGTTGTCTGGAACATTTTCAAGGCCCTTTGCCCGCACTTTCTATTTATTTTATTTGTTTCTATTTTTATTTGAAATATAATGTTACTTTCCAAAAACTGAGGCATTTTTTAAAGTTTGTGAATATATTAATTGACAATAATTTTTAACTTTTTTTGCATTATGTAAAACAAGCATTTTTGAAACTATAGTCAGGTCTTTTACGATTTTTTTTTCTTACCTCAAAATACATACTGTCTTATAAGAGTCAGTTAACATATTTCTGAAAACAATCTATACTTGAATGAAATTGTGTTTAAAATAATCAGTTGTACCATACATGAGGAAAATTAAGAAAAAATGTTTTTGATCCAAGACCAACTTTTAATCGTATTTATTCTTTTCATCTTATAAAAAAATGTTTAACATGTACTATGTGCCAAGAACTGTGCTAAGTATTGTGGATATAACTGTGAACAAAATTCCTGGTCTATAAGATACTTCGTTACATTTTCCCACAGCACAAATAATTTAAGGATCCAGGAATGAAAAAACAATGTATTTTCTGCCCTCCTAAATGTATAAGTGACCATATTTTCACTAAACTTGAATGTCTTCATATGTACAACTATACAAGCATTTAGTCACTCAGTGATATTAAAATACTTCCATATTGGTCAGCATACGCAGACTTTATATGGCACTCATAATGCTTATTTTGAATTTAAACAGCACAATTTGAGATGATCTTAAGATATTACTATTCTTAATATAAGCAAATACAATCAAAACAATTCAGTGTGATTTCACATAAAAATTAAAAGATATAATTGAAAGATTGAAATGACTTTTGTGTTTGTTACAATGATTTTATATAAACTATAGTAATCGTAATTTGAAAAACCATATGATCTATACAATTAGGTTTTAGAAATTCATGATTTTTGATATCATCCCTAAGGACAGAGAGGCATATATTAAAAATCAACGGTTCTTTTGCTAACCTAAATTGTCTTTAAATTCCAGACTCTGAAACTGTCACTTTATACCACAATCCTTTTAAGGAGATAAAGAAAATTCTGCTTTTCTTGTACTTCATTGGAGACTTTGCTGCTGGAAAATTCAAGAACTTTGCTTTACATTTTTAGACAGCCTCATCACTTACAAAGCCATATACAGTTATTTCTACATACAATAAAGAATTGAAAATATCACAATATAAAATTAAGAACTGTAATTTTATATAACTAAATTATCCAGTAGTTTTTCAAAATTAGTTAAGTAAATTTACATATTTTATTCATATACATATTAAAAACTTGCTTACATTAAAAATTCATATATAATATTTTATTGAAAATAGATGTTTGATATTTATATGAATATTTGCTTACAGCGAATTTGAACTCTATTATTACAAAATAGAAACAAAATATGCAACTATTGCAATTTAAAGACTACTGTTATGTAAAACCAAGTTAATATTATAATCAATTTTTNTTTTCAAAAACAAACAAAAAAGCAGTCCTAAATTATTTTATATTTATATTGCTTCTTCAAACATAGTATGTTTAAACTTTTCAATAAAATTTCTTTTTAAATGTAGTTTTTATTAATGCATTCATATATTTAAAGCACTTGAAATTATGTATTACTTTGCAATTAAAGTGAAAACTTAGAATAACAGACAGAAGGAGTCAGAAAGATAAGAATTATAGAATATTATAGGATATAACATAATGGGCTACTTTAACTTTATAGCAATAGGTGGCACTGTTACCTAAATACTCTTTGATTTGAATTGAAGAACTGGAAAAGAGTTGTCTCTGTGTATAATTTCATATATGTAAACAAATGAGAACACAGACAAAAACTTCAAAAATTCCAGGGATATTTTGTTATCATTATCATTTACTTAGTATTATATTTAGTTATACAACCAACAGTATGTCAAATAGTGGAAATGCAGATTAAAACTTATGGCAATAAATGTGATTAAATGGGAACACATTTAGTATAATTCATGAAAGTGATTTTTTAATATGAATAGAAATAATATTAATATTTTCCTGCAAAATTTCACTTTATACATTCTTACTTTTATGGATTTCAGTATTGGAAATTTTAAGGTGTTCTAAAAACCAAACAATAGTTCAGAGTGCTTAAGCTGATTAATACATTTATTTTCACTATCATATTTCTTCTAGTTTGTTTTGTGTAGTGGCACAAATAAATCAATTATGTGATATATATATATATATATATACATGTTAAATATAGTGATTCTTTACAATATACAACCCATTAGGCTGATAGCACAGAAATGGAATTCTTTCACCACTGCCAACATGATCATTGTTAGCATCTGAAAGAGAAAAGAAGATGAATTAAATGGGGTATACATGTATTTACAGTGTTCAGATGAAAGTGAAAATAAGCAATAAGGACGAAGCCCTTGCTAGAATACACAGCACCTTCATACAAGCTAGGAAATGCTGCCTCTGTAGCAGCCAGATTGCAGTAAGACAACCCCTTCCTCTGTGCAGACACAGATTGTCACCAGGACAAGGCTTGCTAAGTTGAATGTAGGCTCAAATTTGGTCCTTACTCCTCCCTACCCCTTTGTAATGTGGCCTGGTGCAAGCCACAGTTTGCACCAAGACTAGCAAATTGATTGTTACACTAATTAATGGCTGATGTTACTTTTTTCTCAGAATTCTCAGAAGTTATGGCTGAACATATGATTTGGCGATCATTTGACTACGCTGTCTGTGCTTAGGCAATCCCTAAGAGAGAACAACAGCAATGCTAGGGTGATCTAGGTTAAGAGATTGGCTATCAACGTGCCAGCCACTGTTCTAATCAGCTTGAGATCACTACAAAGTGAGATCTAGCTCTACATATTGACTCACTATGGTAGATGCTGTGATGCATGCCCCTAGATCCTTCACATTTTTCCTTTCCTGCTGCAAATGTTGCCTGGGACAGGCTTCAGTGCCAGCCTGGCCCAAGGCCACATTTCCTTTCTGGGGAGATAGAGGTCTAATGAGTAACATGGGGGAAATTTAGCCCTCATCTAAGACAACTCAAGTTTTATCTCTGCTCCAGAACTTCACATACGACTAGTTGAGACCTCCACTGAGACTGCATCACAGCTCATATTCTCCCTCTCCCAAGGCTGCTTCCTTCCTTTCTTTCTTTCTAATTTTTTAATTTTGTGATTTCAATAGCTTTAGAGCTACAAGTGGTTTTTAGTTACATGGATGGATTGTATAGTGGTGAAGTCTGGGCTTTCACTATACCCATCACTCAAATATAGCGTATATTGCATCCAGTAGGTAAATTTTTATCTCTCTCCCTCTCCTAATCTCCCCGCTTCTGAGTCTCCAATACTTTTTAAAGATCTACAAAGAAGCTAATTTATTTATATAATCCCACAGTAGTAAAAACAAGACATGTGGGCTTCTATTGCTTCCACTTTCTTCCATGGCATCTGTCTCCCTAGAGCTAGATGGAGAGGGAGTCTAATAACAAGTCTTAGAGCAGGGCTCCAGGAAGCTACCATTAATTTCTTATGGTTGGCATTGTACCTGATGTGATTTGGCTGTGTGTCCCCAACTAAATCTCATGTCGAATTGTAACCCCTAGGAGTAAAGGGGTTACAATTATCTCCCTAGTGGGAGATAATTGGATCATTGGGGAGGATGTCCCTTCTTGCTGTTCTCATGATATTAGGTGAGTTTTCATGAAATATGATCATTCATTATACCACTCTGTATGTCTTTGCATATCCATAACTTAACTTCCACTTATAAGTGAGAATGTGCAGTATTTAGTTTTTCATTATTGAATTACTTCACTTAGGATAATGGCTTCCAGTTCCACCCAAGTCGCTGCAAAAGACATTATTTTGTTCTTTTTTACGGCTGAGTAGTATTCCATGGTGTGTGTGTTTGTGCGTGTGCGCATGCGTGTATGTATATATGTATACCACTTTTTTTTATCCATTCAAAGTTGACGGGCACTAAGGTTGATTCTAGCTCTTTGCAATTGTAAATTGTTCTGCAATAAACATGCACATGCAGGTATCTTTTTGATATAATGAATTCTTTTCCTTTGGGTAGAAACCCAGGAGTGGGAATGCTGTTTGCTTTCTCTTTCACAGAGATGAACCCTAGGGCATTTGCTGATAAACCTCTTGCTCACTAATCTCCATCTTCAAGACTGCATCTTGGGGAATCCAATCTGTACTCTGCACTAAAATAGGATGCAAATTGAGCTAGAGGCCAGAAAGCCTTGTAATGTAAGATTCACTGTATTGTGTCCTACAGCCAACAACTAGATCATAACATTGGCAAGATAGTTCAGAAATGAATTTTTAACTATAAGAATGACTTTAAGAGGTAAATAACTGAATGAAGAAAACCAAATCAAAACTTTTATATGCTCATCCAACACTGCTGAATAAATGAGTATTCAATGAATGTTTGAGCTGAGTAATATACTGAATGGATACAGTATGACAGGATAATTTTGTCTATGTTTATTAAATAGCATTTATGCGTCAGGCTCCAGGAAGGGACCCAAAGTTAAGACATGGCCTCTCTTCTCAAGAAGCTACTAAGTCAGCAGCATTTCTAGTCTATCCATAACCTACATTAATTTATGCTCTGTTATTTATGGAGAAACAGATGTCAATTTGTGAAGCAAACAATTTTCTAAGCATAAAACATTTATTTTTTATGTGATATAAACCAAGTCATATTGGATAATATGGATTTTTTAATGTGTAAAAAGAGATTGTGTTAAAAAAATGGGATTATATTGTACTTATTCCTTTATCAGGTCAAATACATTTCAGGTGAATGCCAAATTTATTTATTAAAAAATGAGTTTCAGAAAAAGATGTACCAGAAAGTATTGTTATAAGTTACTTTAATGGGAACCATGAGATTAATACTTTTTTAAGATCTACAAAGAAACTTATTTATTTATAGAATTCAATAGTAGTAAAAACAAGACATGTGGGCTACTACTGCTTCCACTTTCTTCCCTGGCATCCTCCTCCCTAGAGCCAGATGGAGAGGGAGTCTAATAACAAGTCTTAGAGCAGGGCTCCAGGAAGTTACCATTAATTGCTCAGGTTTGGCATTGGGCCTGATGTGGTTTGGCTCTGTTTCCCCAACCACATCTCATGTCAAATTGTAATCCCCAGGAATCAAGGGAGAGGCCTGGTGGGAGGTGATTGGATCGTGGGGGAGGATTTCCCTTCTTTCTGTTCTCATGATAGTGAGTGAGTTCTCATGAAATCTGATCATTTAAGAGTGTATGGCACCTCCCCGTTCTGTCTCTCTCACCTGCGTCACCATGGGAAGATGTGCCTTGCTTTCCCTTCGCCTTCTGCCACAATTGTAAGTTTCCTGAGGTCTGCCCAGCCATGTGGAACTGTGAGTCAATTAAACCTCTTTTCTTCATAAATTACCCAGTCTCAGATAGTTCTTTATAGCAGCGTGAAAAACAGACTAATACAGGGCCCTATTTGCTCTCCAAGTCTAGCCAAATCTAAATCACCTTGTTTTATGGTAGAAAGTGCTAAGTTGAGATTTAGAAAATGAATTTCTTGCCAAGAAAAATAAGATATGACTGGTTATAATATTCTAGTCTTTCAGTGTAGTTCCCTCTTTATACCACTTTTTGGGAAAATATATGTGCTCCTATGCTAGAAACCACTGCATTTCCATTTTTTTAATGAAAATTAAAGCTAGTTTATAGATTGCTTTTTATTGCACCATGCTCCTAGTTTATTCTTTGAGCCAAATTGTTTGGTGCTAGAATAATTGTATTCCATATTGTACCAATCAATCACATGGAATCTACAACAAAATTCAAGACAGTATTTTTTTGAAGTTTTTATAATAGTAAGTCAATTACCAAAAGCCAGTAGCCAATTTCAAGCTATCATCAAATGATTGCATAAGGCAATATTAACATTTTTAATGACTTAAATTCAAGAATCAGTTAAAGAAAACTTAAGCATCACAGTTTTCTGGCTGAGAATGTCTTTCTTTTTTTTTTTGATATAAAACATATATCTATTTTTTGGGGGGAAAACGTAGGCATTTGACCTGCAATTCACCTTGCCACATTTTGCAGTTGAATATGTCTTATGGTAATGCTAACTATTGGTATCATTATGTCAAGCTCATGTTCACTTCATGGAGGTGTAATACTTGGCAAAACAAACAAATTCCTGCTCACTCCCCTCACTACAAGTGGAAATTTAAATAATCTATAAATTAAAGCAATAATATGCAATAAAATGTAAAAAAGGAAATCCAGAAGATGAACAAAAAGAAGACACAGAGCAGCAATTATATCAATACCTTAAAACACAGGCATTGCAAATAGTAATAGCAACTCACCATTGATGTTTGTAAGTTCCAGGCTTGGTTTTAAGTGTTTTATGAATATTTCTTTATGCTTAACATGCTTATGATTGTTATTATTCATGGCTGGAAGACAAGGTACTGAGGCACTGACAAGTGAAGTGACTTACCAATGAACCTAGTAACTGGGAGAGATGAGAGCCAAATCCAGGTAGTTTAACTTCCAAGTTGGGGCTCTGTGTCTTTGTACCATACCGGTCTCTTTATAGTTTCAAATAAATATTAACGATATGTACTTAAATTTTTTTTATTTACATAGGGAAATTTTACATTTTCTTTTAAAAAGTAGGCTGAGGCAGGAGAATGGCGTAAACCCGGGAGGCGGAGCTTGCAGTGAGCTGAGATCTGGCCACTGCACTCCAGTCCGGGCAACAGAGGGAGACTCCGCCTCAAAAAAAAAAAAAAAAAAAAAAAAAAGTAACAATGCCATCTAAAGCAAATCCACAAAGACAATAAGGTCACTGCATCACAGCATTGCTGCCCTTAGTACCTAAAACTGTGTCCTGTGTGTGATTGATACTGATAATAAGATATGCTTGAAATAAAAAGCAGTGAATTTCGAGATATATTACATAACTTAGCCTTCAAAAATGGAAAACTTCAATTCTAAAAGTGAGATTATATTTAAAAAATTGGAAGGGGTATTGGATTTAATATTTTGAAGGCAGCAGCTGCAGAGTTTTGTGATTAGACTCCGGATCCGTATTGAGTCCCTGCAATGACATGCAGAATCCTGCATGTGTGTGCAGATGGGCTTACTTGTGGGGAGTGAATTTGAAGAATTCATGACATTCTTAAAGAGTTCAGATTGTGATATGAAACTTTCACAATGACTTTCTTAGAACATTATTTCACTTTAGTCAAAAACATATACATGTATATGTAATAGCCAAGTCTGCATATAAATATACACAAACACATACACAGATCTCTCATAAATGTTACTTTGCCCATTTAGCAGGAGTCAACAATGTTTTATGCTTTGAGTAGTTCTTTAACCTACCTTTCATCCTAAGTACTTTTATCACAAGGGAGAACAGGCTTACCTCAAGAGGTTGCATCACTGCATATAATTTTACAAGAAATGTTTTATGTTTTTATTTGCTTTCTTTTTGAGAAACAGGGTTTCACTCTGCTCACTCTGTCACCCAGCAGGCCGGAGAGCAGTGGTGTGATCTCGGCTAACTGCAACCTCCTCCTTCCGGGCTTAAGCGATTCTTGTACCTTAGCTTCCAGAGTAGCTTGGACTACAGGCACACACCACCACGCCTGGCTAATTTTGTTGTAGGGTTAGTAGAGACAGGGTTTCACCATGTTGGCCAGGCTGACCTTGAACTCCTGACCTCAAGTGATCTACCCTCCTTGGTCTCTCAAAGTGATGGGATTATAGGCATGAGCCACCTTGCCGGTTCTGTTTTTATTTACTTTAATTTAAAGACTTTGTTTTAAAAGGGATTGGAAATTGTGATCACCTGTTGATTATGTAAAAGTCTACTGAGGCAAAGGCTAAGAGGCTTTTGTGTGTATGTGTGGTGTGGTTTATACTTACTGTATACGTAGGTAATAAGGACAAGCTTTGAAAATTTGGTTCTAAATGTCAAAACCAAAAGAACTCTATCATGTGTGTTATTAATATGTTTCACTATCTAAAAGAATATTCCATCATGTAGTAGGAATGTCACATTACCATAATTTTCTTATATCAAATGCATGCATTTAGCAAGTACATTATGATAGTGTCTGTCCTGAAAGAAGAAAATCCGTTTTGTACTGAGCTTCATGATGCTGAGCTGTCTAATTTACTTTAAAAATAGGTCAATATTTTAGAAGCAATTTTTGTGTTCTTTGTTTAGCATTTTAATACATTTAAATAAACTGGCCTTGTTTCCACGAAGTATAAAGTAAAAGAGAATTTGGTAATTATCTTATTAATAGGCTCAATGTAGACACAATGTTAAGTGGACAAAGTTGTATTTCCTTGTTTTTCTACTTGTTAAATTGTGTAGTTTGACAAAATTGTCTGATAATTATAACATTTTCATTTTATTTTGTTCTATAATACAATAACCATTGTATGACTTTTTCACATGCTTGTGAATTAAATATAATTTATTTTGCAGACAATTCTATTTTCTTCAGATTTAACTACCAGTTGCAAAAAGAATATCGTAAATCAAATAAAATAAAACCAGGAAGTTTCCACTGGCTTATTATAATATTTTAATTTGAGTTTTAAAATGTAGAAATCTGTAAGGATATATATTTAAATTACAGGGGGAGCCATGTAAAATTGCCAGTATTTGACTATTTAGGGTCTTCAAATTTTCACCTGATTCAACCTAACATTTCAGTAGATAACAGTGCCATTGCTATCTCATGACATGCTTATAACAGTAGAGAATTTTTGGAAATCAATATAGTATTTATTTCAATTACATATTTTACAACAATGGTTACAATATTAGGTTATCTGCCTCACGTAGAAAACCATATATTATACATTCAAATTTGATAATTTTTCATGTTTTCATTAGAAGCTTCAAGTTCCATAGCTAGAATGCAATATACTACACTAACTTTGCAAAATCATGTACACTACAGTAAATCATCTGTTATCTTCCTAGGTAGCCATCTGTGTGCTAGCGGAGATCAGGAGCTTGTCAGAGTTTCTGTTGTAAACTATTTGTTCGGAGGTTTGTTTGTTCAGCATGTGGCATCATGATCATCACAAAACACATATTGAGTATTGCCTTGCACTGATTGTGACACATCTTCTCATTTCTCTATACGTCCTCTCCCTTAGAGTTTCCAACTTGTCATCTTGTAGTTTCAAATAGCACCCAGTGCTATCACTCCAAAACACCTACCTATAGACCCTGCACGGGTCCTAAACTCTGGACCTGCATTTCTAAATTTTTCACATATTACATTTCACTCTGAATATCTATATTTACTTAAGACTCTATTCATGTTTTTCCTCCAAATGGCTCTGCAAAACCAGCCCCAAAGAGCACTATCATCTTCCCAACTCAACAGTCTTAGGATCATTTGTGACTCCCATGTTTCGTCTCCTTTCAGGATGAATAAATTATACTTGATTATTCCTTGAAAATAGCTCATTTTTCTCTTTCCACGGCTGCTCTGTTGGTCCTGGAAGTTATCACTGCACCCTAGAACTCAATGCATGCAGTAGCCTCCCAGCTTGCCTCCCTGCTAGTTTTATGCTATTCTTTATACCATCACTAGATTAATAATCATAGTACTATTTCTAAGATTTTCCATAGCTCTTAATTGCCTGTAAGATGAAGGTAAGATGGCTTGTTATTTAAGGTCCTGAATAATTTGAACCTTGTATTCATTCCAGCCTCACTCCAGCTTTTTTCTTCAACATGGAATTTTTTTTTCGGTAAAGATGTTACTCACATGGTGGTCCCTCTGCTCATCTCTCTCATTCATGACTTGCAATTGTAATATTACATGTACCAGAATATTCTCTTCCCTGCCTACCTACCATCTATGGTTATCTAAACGATCAAAACAGTTATTCTCTAATTCACTGAAGCAACTACTTTGTAGAGACTTTTGATAATTTCTAGTGTTATCTTAAATACAAAAGATAAATTTATTGTTATTTACTTTAGTGTTTTCTTTCCTCAATTAGATTATGAACTTTTTTTTTTTTTTTTCCTGAGATAGAGTTTCTCTCCATCACCCAGGCTGGAGTGCAATGGTGCAATCTCGGCTCACTGCAACCTCTGCCTCCCAGGTTCAAGTGATTCTCTTACATCAGCCTCCCAAGTAGCTGAGATTACAGGTACCCACCACCACACCTGGCTAATTTGTTTTGTATTTTCAGTAGAGGCAGGTTTTCGCCATGTTGGCCAGGCTGGTCTTGACTTCCTGACCCCAGGTAATCCACCTGCCTTAGCTTCTCAAAGTGCTGGGATTATAGGCATGAGCCACCCCGCCCGGCCAGATGATGAGCTTCTTGAAGACAGATTATGACCTAATGTTTTTCACCTTTCCATTACAATTTAGTGGTTAGCATAATTTCTAGTGCTTAATGTGTGTTCTAAAACATTTTAAAATTTTAGAGTATGGAATATTTAAAAAAAATTGCTAATTCCTATTTGTGGAAAAAATAAAAAATATTTCTGGAAATAATAAGAACTCCTGGCATGGAGTAGAGGGTAGATATGAACAAAGGCTCCACAATTCAGTGGGGTCAAGGGAAGGTAGATGCAGAGAGCAGAGCACAGATTGTGCATTAGGTGCCAATGGAGGTGAGTGACCAGGTGATGGGAGGGAGGTGATTTATGATAACAAGCATTAAAACAGCTTAAAATATAACCATATGAAAGTTCCTGAATGTCTGGTTTTACAACAATATTCTCAATTCATTTAAAGCCTGATCCTTTATCAGTTATGGTATCTGATTTTTGAAGCTTTTTATTCCCTCCAAGTTTTATTTTAAGTTCAGGGAGTGATGTGCAGGTTTGTTACATGGGTAAACTGCATGTTGCTGGAGTTTGGTGTACAAATGACTTCATCACCTAGGCAGTGAGCATAGTACCTGATAAGTAGTTTTTTAATCCATACCCTCCTCCATCTCTGTACCCTCAATTAGTCCATGTGTCTATTGTTCCCTTCTCAGTGTCCATATGTACTCTTTGTTTAGTTCCTACTTGTAAGTGAGAAATGCAATGTTTGTTTTTCTGTTTTTGCATTAATTTGCTTAGGATAATGGCCTCCAGCTCCATCCATGTTGTTGCAAAGGACATGATTTCATTCTTTTTTATGACTGCGTAGTATTCCTGGGTGTATATGCATTACATTTTCTTTATCCATTCCACTGTTGATGGGCATTTAGGTTGATTCCATGTCTTTGCTATTATGAAAAGTGCTGTGATGAACATACACAAGCACATGTCTTTATGATACAATGATTTATACTCCTTTAGGTATATACCTAGTAATGGAATTGCTAGGTCAAATGATAATTCTGTTTTAAGTTCTTTGAGAAATCACCAAACTGCTTTCCACAGTGCAATGACTGAACTAATTTTCATTCCCACCAGCAGTGTATTCAGTGTTCCCTTTTCTCTGTAACATCACCAGCATCTGTTATTTTTTGACTTTTTAGTAATAGCCATTCTGACTGGAATGAGATGATATCACTTGTGGTTTTGATTTGTATCTCTTTAATAATTAGTGACAAGCATTTTTTCATATGCTTGTTGGTCACATGTATGTCTTCTTTTGCGAAATGTCGTTTCATGGCTTTTGCTCATTTTTTAATGGGGATATTTGTTTTTTTCTTGTTGATTTAAGTTTCTTATAGATTCTGGATAATAAGACTTTTGTCAGACACATAGTTTGTGAATATTTTTTCTCATTCTATAGGTTGTTTGTTTACTCTGTTGAGTTTCTCCTGCTGTGCAGAAGAGTTTTAGTTCAATTAGGTCCAATTTGTCAATTTTTTTTTTCTGTTGCAATTGTTTTTGTAGTCTTCATCATGAAATCTTTATCAAGGCCTGTGTCTAGAATGGTATTTCCTAGATTTTCTCCTGGGGTTTTTATAGTTTTAGGTTTTACATTTAAGTGCTTAATCAATCTTAAGTTGATTTTTGTATATTGTAAAAGGAAGGAGTCCAGTTTTAATATCCCATTTATGGCTAGCCATTTATCCCGCCACCATTTATTGAGTAAGTCCTGTTGCCATTTCTTGTTATTATTGACTCTGTCAAAGGTCAGATGATTACAGGTTCATGGCTTTATTTCTGGGTTTGCTAACCTATTCCATTGATCTGTGTGTCTGTTTATGTACCAGCAGCTTGCTGTTTTGATTACTGTAGCTTTGTAGTATAGTTTGAAATCGGGTAGTATCATATCTCCAGCTTTGTTCTCTTTGCTTAAGATTGCCTTAGTTATTTGAGTTCTTTTTGATTCCACATAAATTATGGATTTTTTTCCACTTTTTTGCATTTATAAATACTATTAAGTCTGATATAGTGCTTAATGTTTTCATAATTTGAACAACACAAGTTGGGAACTATGATGCAGAGGAAGCCAAAATCATGCAGAAAACGGTTCTGGGGAAATGAACCTAATCACTGAGTCTTCATCAACCAGCAATTAAGTGCACACAGCCCAATTGTTTTTGTCAAATTTCTACATAATTAGAGGGCATAACACCCTCAGGATACAGTCCTGGGCAAGGCATGAAAGAGGGATAGCTAAGCTGAAATTTGGTCCTAGTGCTAGTGATAGCAATAAAGACTAAAATGTGGAAAATAGCATGACGGTGGTGTTGACAAGAATACTGGTGATGTATTTTTGCTCTAGATGATGTTAACTTGTCAAATGTTATATAAGGAATTCAAGGTAGAATGCCAGTTTTTCAAAACTGGACTGAACAATAGGGGGTATGCACTGCTTCACTATGGGTACTGTTGGCTCAGCCTTCATGGCAATAATAAATCTTGCAACCCCAAATCAAAAATAATGTATAGAATAAATAAATCACTGGTGTGATGGCTCACACCTGTAATCTCAGCAATTTGAGAGGCCAATGTGGGTAGATTGCTTGAGTCCAAGATTTTGAGACCAGCCTGGAAAACATGGAAACATGCTATCTTTACAAAAAACACAAAAATTAGCCGTGCTTGGTGACATGTGCCTGCAGTCTCAGCTACTAGGGAGGCTGAAGCGGGAGAATCACTTGAGCCTGGGAAGGTCAAGGCCTCAGTGAGCAGAGATCTCATCTCTGCACTCTAGCCTGGGCAACAGAGCAAGACTCTGTCTCAAAATAAATAAACATATTAATTAATTAAAATGAATATAATATATAATTTCTGATCTGTGCTAGTCAATGCTGCCTCTAGACTAAAGTGTTATATACTCCAAGGTCATTATTTTGTTCTGTATAGTGCCCCTCTATTGAAGTTATGTAATATTATATCCCTGGCTGGGCCTAGTTTACCCATAGATGTAGGTATTGGTCTAGTAGAGATTTTGGTTATTAGTTTACCATCTCATTTGAGCAAGATCAAATTTTATTTGCTTTTTTAGGTTCCAGGAATTCAAACATTTGAAAATTAAAATTTATGAAAATATTTATTATTAAAAATGTGTCAAAGCCTGGCATGGTGGTTCATGCCTGTAATCCTAGCACTTTGGGGGGCCAAAGTGGATGGATCTCTTGAACCCAGGAGTTCAAGACCAGCCTGGGCAACATGGTGAAACACTGGATCTACAAAAAAAAAAAAAAAAAGAAAATTAGCTGAGCCTTGTGTCATGCACCTGTGGTCCCACTACTATGGGGGATTGCTAGAGCCCAGGAGGTGGAGGTTGCAGTAAGTCAAAATTGTGCCACTGTACTCTAGTCTGGGCAACAGAGCAAGACTTTGTCTCAGAAAAAAAAAAAAAATATCAAAGATCACATGTCTGTATTTTCCCAACTAAGCATATTGAGACAAAGAATAACATCAAATAAAACCAAAAAACACAGGAAATGTGGTACTTGTCAAAAGATCAATGATTTATTTAGAGTTTTATCATACTGGCAACTTAATAATTCCAGTTGATTATATATATAAATTTGATTTGAATATGTCAGATGGCATATCTTTAAAATCATCATAATGAGGAAAAGTTATGATGCTTTCTGGGAAATGCTATTTTAATGAAAGAAAATATATTTATATCTGAGAGCTCATTTTATGCTAGGCTAAAAAAAACTAGATAATTTGAAATATTTTCTCTCTTTTTTTTTTTTTAAGTAACGAGACCTTTCACATGATCTTTTGGGTTTTCTAAAAGTTATGAAAGAAGTATCCTAGAAGCTGCAATAAACTGGACCATACTGTCAATAAGAGCACCTACAGAATAAAAAGCCTCTTGTTGCTTATATACCCATACATTCTGTGAGTTTGATATCTTACAGAAAAAAATTCTAGAGAGGTAGAGAAAACAAACAAACCATGTTTAAACGTGGATAACAGAACCAGAATTTTCTGTTAACATTTACTTAACACTGTTGAAAGATAATTTACTGACAAATGCAGACATCTTTCTCTTGCAACTATAAGTTAGTCTCTACCTGTAAGAGGTCCTCAAGTGACAAATAGTGTCTTTTTTCATTGTTGTGCCATAGAAAAATAGCACAGGGTCTAGTTCAAATTGAATGTTGATGACATGGCTAGTGAATAGATGAGTGAATGATATTACAAATGGAAACTGAAAGAGAAAATGTGAATAATATAAACCATGTAAACAATATGACTATAGTATGTAAAACTTTTGCCCTGCATTTGGTACATAATACACACTCAGTAGGCATAACTTTTGCTCTCTTCCAAGAGTTACATCAATGTGTTTATGAGTGTAAATGATGGGGTCATTGATGGCCTGTTGTCTGTCAAGTGGTGACAAAGTTGTGCTTCCTTCTACTAATTCCATTTCTAGATCATTTTTCATCTTTCTCATTATTTTATTTATTTTCAACACCAGATGTTCAGTATTTATTTTCGTTTTTATATTCACCCCTCATAGTTAAAATTAGGAAAATTTTAAAATTCTTTGTTCAAAATGCAACAATTTTCATATATCTTTATGAAATAAAACTGGATGTCAGAAAAGAAAGTGGATTGGCCTAATCCACTTGAGTTGGTTGCCACTTGTTTATTTTGTACACAAATGATTTGACTTTTTTAAAACCCAAGTCTAAATAAGTGACTTTACTGTTACCAGGATTGGATGACTTAGTCAGTATTTGCTTCAAATGCAATAAAAAAATTTTTGCCATTGTTGCTTGCTTTTCTTCTGGTTTTTGTAGCACAACGAACCAAGCTGTATTTCAAAACTACTAAGTGGCAGAGTCTGTATTTGCTACCATCTGCTCTATGGTATATTAGAACTCACATTCATCAAGAAGTGGTATTGGGCCCGGCGCAGTGGCTCACCCCTGTAATCCTAGCACTTTGGGAGACTGAGGTGGGTGGATTACCTGAGCTCAGGAGTTCAAGACAAGTCTGGACAACGTGGTGAAACCCTGTCTCTATTCAAAATACAATTATCTGGGTGTAGTGGCATGTGCCTGTAATCCCAGCTACTTGGGAGCTGAGGCACTAGAATCACCAAGAATCACTTGAGCCTGGGAAGTGGAGGCTGCAGTGAGCTGAGATGGTGCTACTGCACTTCAGTCCGGGCAGCAGAGCTAGACTTAGTCTAAAAAACAAAACAAAACAAAACAGAAGTTATATCGTGCTGGTGATTCTGTCTCCCCTTCTTGGACCTCTAGGTTCTGTCTTCACTATTTCCTAGTGTGTGATGTTCCCTGGGAGTATGACACCTTTTTTTTTTTGCATCACCAGTTTTTATTACCTCCTGGACTGTGGTTGTTTTCAGCTAACGGGAGGTACCAGTAATTGATGAGAGCAGGAGAGGGTCTAGGGAGGGGCCGAGTACTTTTCCTCTGCCCCCTCCTGCCTGGGCTGCAGGTTCTGGCACTGACTGTTCCTCCAGGACTGCAGGGCTACAGTGCCTCCTAAGCAGCCCCTCCTCCATGCCTCCCATTCCTGTTGGGCTCCAGTAACTCTTTCCTCCCCTTGCTTTTTCAGGTCTAGGCTGGCTCAACAGCTCTTCTTTGTTCTCCTACACTCAACCACATCTCCGTTAATAGGTCCTCCTTTAAAGTCTCTTTGATTGTCTGATTTGCATTCTCTTTTCTACCAGGATGCTGGTAATCCCAGTGCACCAAGACCATAAATGAACCAAGAAATGAACAATAGATAAAACAATCGTTTTAAAAATAAGTAGTCATTTTGATTCAGGTTGAAAATGTAAATTTCATTGTTTAAATCTATTTTCATTCGTTTTGTTAATTTTATTTTGTATTTTCCTAAATATAAATTAAACTGAAAAGCACCTTTCTCTTTACCCTTTTAAGATGGAAGGAAGGGATGTGTATTTTATAAGTTATTTTCCATGAATTCAGCAAAAACATACTTGGAATTATTATTGTTATTTCTTTGGGAACATTAAAGTATTTCCGGTACATAGTAGTTTTTGCCCTATTTATTTAAATGTCAATGAGGTTGTTGAAAAGTCTTGGGGCAATGATAAGATATTTGAATTAAATATAGATTTGGGGTTCTGAATCTGCTAAGCTGTGTGCTGAAAACATGAACGGACCGATCTCAACAAACTGGAATGATGGTCATTTCATTGAGTTGGTTGCCACTTATTTATCCTGTAGACAAGCGATTTGACTTTTTTAAAACCCAAGTCTAAATAAGTGACTTTAATGTTACCAGGATTGGATGACTTAGTATTTGCTTCAAATGCAATAAAAAAATTTTTCCATTGCTACTTGCTTTTCTTCTGAGTTTTGTAGCACAACGAAACAAGCTGTATTCTAAGTGTGTTTTTAGTGCTGGCTTCGCCAAGTACCAAACAAATGTTATTAGTTCATACAACTACTTCTAGTCTTTAAAGTTGCCCATCAAAACTTTATGGTTTGCCTGGACTGTGTGTTTAGAGACTCTAGTCTTATATACCTTAAGGACACATTGAATTTTGTCACATCTACACAACTATAAATTTTTGGCAGAATAATCTAGCCCATCTGTCTCAACAGTCTCAAATTTAAAGCACTTTTTTTCTTATAGCTCTTCTTTGTCAATCATTGATACCTCACAAAGCCATACTTTTGTCTAGCACTTCATAAAATTTAAATAGGTAAATAGTTAAAAAAAGAGATACAGTCTTGTCTATGATTCATTTATTTTACAATAGGAAATTAAGAAGTATGTCACAAAAAAAAAACTATGACACAAGACATGAATTTAGATAGGTAAGTACAAATAAAGTGACTTGAGAATTCAGGAGAAATTGATTATTATTACTTTTTGAAACTAATAAAGTTGTTTAATTTGTAAGGATATTATATAAAGTCTTTAACTAGACTAAAAGTTCTTTGAGGGTGGTAGAGGCTAGTTAGGTGTTTGAATCTCTTCAGATGCAAAGCATGACTTCCTGGTTATATGAGATTAATAACTGCTATTGATCATTGAAATGACAGTGATATTCTGGCATGAGACACTTCAAAATGGCATGAAACTTCTTGATCAAATAATTCTCCCATCCAAAGACAGTCCTCTAACCACACGCTTGTGCCCACAGGACTTTCATCATCCATCTGTCTTGCCTTCACTTCCATGTATTTGATCCCTTCTCATGTTACGCACATTCCAGAGCACTACAACCTTCCTCACAGGCTCTCCACATGCAATCTAAATGGTCCTTGTAGATGTTTTCTCATCCACCCACACTCATTGAGGTTAGCTGTCTGCTTCGTAACCCTCCTTCAAAATAATATTTCTCAATTAGTTTCATGCTATTGAAGTCTCCTATGACTTCGGTTTTTTACCTTAAACACTAAAACCTTCTTTACAATCACCACTGATCTAGCTATCTCTTAATTCAAGAGATAACAATTACTGTCTTATCTCTAAAGCACAATTTTATAATATAGTATTTACCCAAGTCATAAATGTGAAAAGTAACAGGGTTTTCCACACTAATATCCTGCAAACTGGCTTCCAAGAAAGGAATATAACCTTTTACAAAACTTTATGAAGGCTGGTTACATCTCAGTACTTAAGGCAGTCAAACATCATCAACCTTGAGGGTTGAATCACAGCTTCTTCATCACGCCAGGAAAGGAGCTGTTGCTGCTCCAAGTAAGATTACTGATAGGCAAATAGTGCAATTAGCTATTCACATTATTTAGCTGCAGCAGCACGACTTCGACCCCAACCCCTTCATCATGACAAGGAAGAGCTAGAGGTACACCAAACTGCAATCAATTAGCAACTATGGAATGGACTAGAATGAAAGTTCTGCTAGGTCATACTTCTATTTTTTTCCCAGGTTCTAAGTGACCAGGTGAGGCATCAGGGTGCCTCACCTCAAGTCTGACATATAGCCTCAATGGAGCTCCATGTGCTGCCCAAGAAGAAATTTTCATGTTTTCCATGGTAGGCTGCTATAGCAGGCAGGGAATATGCATTTTTTCATTATTTGCCAGTGTTTGCAGGACAATTTGTAGCCATTATCTTTTTAAAAATTCAAACAAAATGAAATTTATAAAGCAAAGAGACGAAGTTATTTTCTGTCTTCCTCCCCAATCCAGCTCAGTGCCCCAGGAATAACCACTATTAACTTATTAATCACTGAATATATATACAGTTAGACTTTTTCCATGGAAGTAGCATATATAAATATAATAAATATTTAAGGACAGGGAAATAGAGATTGAAAGGGAAATACATAACAGTATTTTTAAAAGGCAAATGTAGTCATTTACATTTTAGTTCTGCAACTAGCCCTTTTCACTAGATAATATGATTTGGGGGCTTTCCCCTGCCATTATTCACAGCTCTGCCTCATGCGATATAACAGAAACTTATTATTCTGTAATATAGGCAAACCATAACTTGATAAACTATTTCCATATTGACAGACACTTCTGTACACTCTAGTTTATTATTATTAGAAGTCATACTGCAATGGACATTCTTATAAATCCTTGTTTATGAGCACTTACAATTATTTTTTAAGGTTTATGTATTAGAATATAAGCTACTTGAAGACAGACACCTTACATGTTTTATTAACTGTATTCTCAGTACATAAAACAGTATCTAATAACAGTTGGTGTTCAATAAACAGCTGTTAAATGAAGGACTGACTACCTATGAGTTGATTTGTGCATTTGAAATTGTGACACAAATAAGCCAATTGCTTTTCAAAAGCCTCTACTAGTTTACTTTCTACTAAACTGTCCTCACACTAATATCAACAATGACTGCTATAAATGTTCTCATATATTTTAGTTTTGCATATCTAATGAATAAAACAAAACAAATAGAAAACTCTATTACTTAGTCATCATGCTAATTAATGAAGCCATTTACAGGATTTAAAATATTTATCAATTATTATATTTTCAATAAGATTTCTATTTTTTATTTTGTTTGACTTTATTCAATTATAAAAGTGTATTATAAATTATGTAAAGTAATACTTTTCTAATATATAACACAATTATGTCATAAACTTTGAATGCTACCTTTTACTGTATGAAAATTTAAAATATCACAAAATTTATCAGTATTCTTCTTTACGTTTTCTGTTTTTTAATGTGCTGCTTAAGAAGGCATCATGTACTCCTCAGACTGCATAAATATTTTCCCATTTCTCTTAGCATTTGTTAAATTCAAATACTTATTTTGTCTTCCAGATGCAATCTTTTCTGAGAGTTGAGCTAAAGTCTTCAACTATGATTTAGTAAGTATTAACTTCTCCAGTTTGCATTTTTAACATTTCTTGCTTTACAATTTTGAAGGTGTGCCTTTTTTGACTCAGGAAAGTTTTCTTCTGTCATGGTTGATTCTTCTTCCTTATTTTTGAGCTTCTAAATTTCTGAACTCGTTAGAGAATGGTCAACCTCCTGGACTGATAGTATATGTTCCTTTACATTCTGAAGTATTTTTTATCTCTGTTTCTTTTTATTTTTCTACATTCTGGGAATTTCTTTGACTTTATGTGGTAAATTATTAACTTGGTTCTTAGTCAGATAGCACTGTATCATTAAGCCCATATATTTGGGTTTTTATTTTCATAATTTTGACAGTCTTTTTTTTTTTCAAAGCCTAAATTTTGTCCTCTATTTGGTCCTTTTACATAGCAGTTCATCATTATTGTTTTATAAAAAAAAAAAACAAACATTTTCTTGAATTTCTCTGAGGATATGGATTAGAATTCATCTTTGTTCCCTGAATAATCTCTGGTGTTTTCCGGAATCAAGTATTTTGTGTTTATTCAGTACTACTCTTTTATAAGACATATTTTCCTTGATTGTCTATATATATATATGTATGTGTGTCATTCTTATCTATGGGTGTTGTATGTAGTTAGCAGGCATGAGTCTCTAACATTGGTGCAGATTATTTTCTAAAAGGTCACTGTCACCAGATAGGGGCTGATGATGAAACCTGTGTATTTATTTGCCTGTGTGTGCATTGCTTATCACTTTACCTCAGAGTATATGGACATGAAACATGCAAATAGACCCTGAATAGTACTTTGGGACATTTCTCTGGTTGGCAATGCTGTACTTCTCTCTCTTCTTTTCCAGGGTAGTTGCGCCAGCCCGGTGTTAGTGAAAATTCTGTTCTGATTCTTTTCCCAAACTTTCATTTACATTAAGGCGTATCCTTAGAACAAAGATTACTTAAAAAAATCGTGCAGTTACTTATTTACAGCTCAAGTAGTGCTCCTGGATGTGCTCAATTATCTTGTTTTAATTCTTTACAATATAACTGAGACTATGGTATCATTTGTAACAAGGCTTTATTGAAAATATGAGGATAAGCAATAGGAATTGCAATTTCAAGCAACATGCAACCATCTGGCTGCTCTCACGGCCCACAGATTCAGGCTCATGGTCTGTGGTTTTTCCACTCCTAACCTTAACTGGCCTCTAGCCAAGAAATGCCAATTGGCTTTGAGCTCCAGGAACTCTTTTAAGCATCTGTATTCTGGAGAATGGAATGGCTAGTCTCTCTTCCTCTAGTCTTCTGGAAGTTCCATTTTCCCTCTTTACTTCTTCCTCATGACTGGCCTTTTTCTAGGATAATTGCCCATGGAAATGGATCATTTTGGTTTTAGTGCATGATTCAGGAGCATTACAGTATTATACGTAGAGATTTAATATGGAAATTCAGGTCTTACATCATCTATGGATAAACCAGGATGGTAGGAGTCAGAGTGCAACCACCAGATTAATGAATTTAAAAAGAGACGAAATCTACCAAATTTCAGAAGTTAGAAAACTGCTGCTTCTACCACTACCACTGCTGTAGAGCTGGCTCTTAACATTCACAGAACTGGTGTTCAGACACAGGAATGCTGAGCTGGGCCACCAAAACTCTCTCTAAAGAACTTTGTCTCCGCTGGGGAGTTGTTCTCATGCCTTCATTACGTTCCTTTTCAGAAGAAAAGCCAAAGGGAAGATGACGAATTCTAAGATGACCCCAGATGCTAACCCCAGGGTATACAAACTGCTTATAATTCCCTCCTCTTGACTGTGAGTGGGGCTTTTAATATGAGATATCATTCCCCTGGTTATGATACATTTAATGGTGGAGGGATTCCACACATGTAGTGAACTACCCAATAAGTTGACTATGAGTTAGCCAAGGGAGGTTATCCTGGGTGGGCCTGATCCAATAAGGTGAGTTCTTAAAAGAGATTAGAAAGGGTCGAGTGAGAAGGGGTAGCCTGCTGGCCTTGAAGGTACAAACAGCCGTGCTGTAAACTGTTATGGAGAGTGTAACACGGCAGGAAATGGTACTGACCACAGCCTTCAGTCAACAGGCAGCAAGCAAGTAAGGACATCAGACTTAACAACCACAAGAACTGAATTCTACCAATATGCAGTGAGCTTCAGTGACAGTTCTGGACCTCCAATGAGACTGTATACCTTTCCAATACCTGGATTTCAGCACGCTGAGATACTGAACAGAGAACCTAGCTAAACTGTACTCACAGAAACTATGAGATAATACATTTGTGTTGTGTTAAACTACTCAATTTGTGGTAATTTGTTATGCAGAAGTTAAAAACTAATACAATAGCTTTCGCCTTCCTGTGCCTTACAAATATTTATGTATGAAGGTATTTGGTAGAATCATAGTTTAAAGGAAGTCTTGATACAGTCCTTGGCTCTCTAGTCTTTGTGGTATTAGAAAATATATAAAAAGAAGAGAGAATAGAGTCCAAGTGACAATAGACAATTATCCACAGATAATATCTGATTATTTCAAAGAAAATATTGTTTTTTGGAGAAGTGTGTGGTCATATTCTACTGACTCAAAAGCATATAATAATCCAAAACCAGTGTACTCTATATATCTAGTTTTGTAGTTAAAATAATGTAACTTATAAGACAGCAATAGTGCTATTTGAGTTCAGTGTTATCCAACCTGGTACAGGCCTTTTTATACTCCCTCCTCCAATGTGAAGATAATAACAGGTGTGTATACCCTTGTTGAATTATTTGAGGTCTAAAGGTTTGGTTAAAACACACCCACACATATATGGGATAAATATTGGTTTGTATCCACATGTAGTCAGAATTCGTATTTAGAAAGTAAATAAATCTATATGTTTTACATAATCAAGTTTTGTATTTTCCAAGGAAGAGTATTTTCAGCTCCTTAGAGTTGTGGGTCCTCAACTTATTTCGTTACTGTTTTTGATTGTGGTCTCTGGTTTTCCTTTGAAAACTAGGATTCATTTTGTGAATTCTCTGGAAAATTTGAAAATGTTATCTCAATATGTGAGAGTTAGGAATGTGGGTGCAGCTTAGCTAGTGACTCTGGCTCAGAGTCTCTCATGAGGTTGCAGTCTCTGGAGACTTGGCTGGGGCTGGGGAATCTGTTTCCAAGCTTACTCCTACAGCTGTTGGCAGGAGGCATCAGTTATTCACCATGAAGCCTCTCCGTGGTGCTGTTCACAGCAGGGATTTCTAAGAATAAATGATGAGAGAGATAGAGAGTGAGCCAAACAAAAACCAAACCGGAAGCCTTTGTGCTTTTGTTCTTACCTAATCTTAGAAGTGATATAGCATCACTTCTGCCATTCTTTATTGGCCATAAATGAGTCATGATTCCATGTCCAGTCTTCACTGAATGGGAGGAGAATACACAAGAGTGTAAATATCACAAAGCAGGGACCATTGAGGCTCATTTTGGAGCTTGCTTACCAATATATGATATTTTTCATAAACACATATCAGGAGATTAAAAGAGAGAAGAGGAAGGCTAGCCTTGTATTTCAAGGCTGATGAAGCTGGTTGCACTCTAATGAAATCTGATGTGTATTAGGTCCTTCTTTCAAGTTTATTAAATATGTGCCAGGACTGCCATTTGTCCACCCATACCTTTCGTTCTCTCCGTCTTATGTAGTAATTGAACCTTGGGTTTTAGCTTTGTATATGGCTATTGAGAATGCGGACAAGATTTTCCAATCTCTCCTGGAACTAAGTGTAGCATTTGACATGGGTGAAGAGCTATGGACAATTTCTGAGTCATGCCCTTTTATTTGCAGGTTTTTACTTGACAGAGTGTCTTGCTCTCTTGCTCAGGCTGGAGTCCAGTGTCATCATCATGATTAACTGCAGTCTTGAACTTCCAGGCTCAAGCGATCCTCCTACCTCACCTGCCTGAGTAGTTGGGACCACGGGTGTGTGCCAACACACCTGGCTAATTAAATTTATTTATTTATTTATTCATTCATTCATTTTTAGAGATAGGGTTTCACTATGCTGCCCAAGCTGCCTTTTTTTTTTTTTTTTTCTCTTTCATTTATTAAAATGTGGGACATGGAAGTAAGCCTTCTTGGATCACATGGATGAGGGGACTCATCTAGGACAACAAGGCAGGAGGAGCACAAGAACTGACCCTGTGGAGATGCCAGCCTAGTTGGTTTATATTAGGATCTCTAGAAGAGAGAGAAATCATCTAAATGATAAATTTTGTCTAAACCAAAATTAGTTTTAGAGTCTGGTGGAGTAGCCAGACTCATATTTCAACTGTGTTTTTTCAAGGTTTTTTTGACCAATACTCTCAGTTAAAAATACATTTGAAGGCCGGGCACGGTGACTCACGCTTGTAATCCAAGGACTTTGGGAGGTTGAGGTGGGCGGATTACAAGGTCAGAGATTGATACCATCCTGGCTAACATAGTGAAACCCTGTCTTTACTAAAAATACAAAAAATTAGCCGGGCGTGGTGTCAGGTGCCTGTGGTCTCAGCTACTCGGGAGACTGAGGCAGGAGAATGGTGTGAACGGGGAGGCGGAGCTTGAAGTGAGCCAAGATCACGCCACAGCACTCCAGCCTGGGTGACAGAGCAAGACTCCGTCTCAAAAAAAACATGGACAAACAAACAAAAAAAAGACACATTTTAAATTGCAACACAGCAGATACACAAATATATAGTTAATTAAAAGATTTTTATAAAACGATAATTATTTTGACTACATATACTCTAATTATTGTTCTATTCGATTATGTCTTGTTCCATTTCAATCCATTTTATTAAGACAAATAATGCTGTTCACTGCTGCCTTAATCATTTTCATGACCTGCTAATCGCTCACAAACCATAGGTTGAGAAACATTGTCCAAACTATTACAATTTGGTAGAAGTGATTTGCCTGTGTGATGTATTCTATGACAGAGCATTTTCCCCCACTTCTTACATAGAATCCTGTGAATCTTAGAAGTGGCAAACTTAAAATTGTTATTACCTCTCATATGTTAAGTTTACCAGCAGCAGTTTGTCATGCCTTCAATTTAAATTCAAATTTCCTTTTTTTCATTTTATTCATTCTAGAGAATGTACTGAGTACCTTGTATTGAATAAGGTCTATGCAAGATGAATAAGAAATTAGTTCCCTCAAAAAGCTACAGTCTATCAGAACAGATAGGGATGTAAACAGATAGATTAAAATAGAATGTGATTGCCACTATTGTAACTCAAACATAGTGGTCTTGAGATGATTAAGTAGTAAAACCTTAAGTGTTTGCAGCCAAGATGTTGAGAGTAAAACACATGAGGTACCACAAAAGCAGAAGTAAAAGGATATTCACCACTACAGGTCGAGTATACCTTATCAGAAAGATTGGGACCAGAAGTTATTGAGAATTCAAATTTTTTTAGGATTTTGGATATTTGGATTATATACTTATCAGTTGAATGCCCTAACCTTAAAAATCAGAAATCTGAAATGCTCCATGGTCATTTTCTTTTAAGTGTCATTTAAGCACTCAAAAAGTTTTGGATTTTGGAGTATTTTGGATTTCAGGTTTCCAAACTTGGGATACTCAACCTATATCTGGAATTTATTTCTTTTCCACTGCATAGACTGGAACAGTACCCTTCTGGATTTGGGGACTGAAAAGGGTCATTTCAAATTCTCACCCTTTTTCAAGTCCACGGAATGTGAGTTTTATATGAAACAACAGTGTGTACATGGAAGACTAGATGATATACATTATAAAACACGTTTCAGTAGCAATTTTGCCCGTGTTTATTGGCACTTATTACAATAAGAAAACATTTATAGCTTTAATACTCAAAATTCTTTTGTCACGTTCAGTTTCTTTGACATTTTAAAGTGACTGATCTACCACATGTTTTCAAACTAAAATCTTAGAAATGTATTTACTTGTCTACTTTGAGTTAACCTGACTGTAGCCGGGGAGAATTTCCTTATCTCAAAAGTGGCAGGAATGTGCCCCTGTTACAAATATTCTAGAAGTAGGACAGTTCAGACAGTATGAAATTATTTCTTATTTGGGTGGAGAGTGTTTGATGATTTGTGAGTGATTTGATGCCAATCTAAGATCCAGAGTTGTGAATTACAGTAATAATTTGATGAGTTTAATCTAAAGAAATAAAGAGACATCAGTATGTTGTAAAGAGAAAAGGGAAAGGGGGAAGTATAAACTCTGAATTCCTTTGTGTTCTATATTAATTATAGTTCCTTTTAGTATGTATCTCCTTGGAAATGTAACCACAACGCATTTGGAATATCTTATATAGGAATGCAGAGAACAAGCTACTTAAGTAGTGGCCAAGAACAACCTGATGTTCTGAGCTACAAATTGAAAGTGAAGGTTACTTTCTTGTAGACTTTATCTTAAAGCAGTAAAACGGGTAACTGCAGCTACAACTGAAAGTATTGATTTTGTAATTTCAGCAAATTAAGAACAAGACAGAAAACCTATTAAACCTTTCCACTGATTGCCAGGGTACTTTTTGGTGATTCTGAGGGTGACATTAAAATTGCATGCACCTGTCCCTTTAAAGTAAAACATATACATTATATAGAATATGCTAAATGTACTTTTGGTAAGTATATGTGTTTTCACATTTTAAATGTGAAACTTGCAAAACCTGATACTATGAATGTCAAGCAGCATATCTAATTTTCATAAATTGGGATTAAAGTTGGATGTACGTTTATTACATTTTAAAAGTTAATTTTTTCACAGACACAGAAGATTTTGTAATAAAAATGGAGAAAGAAACTCCAATAATATAATATGTCAGAACATTTTGAGTAATGACTACCTAAAAATTTATTGCAAAGATAGCTGTTAAAATGATCAAATTATGTTCTTTGTGTACAAGAGTAAGACAAACCAATTTTATAATTTTATGGAACACATCAAACTTTTAAAATGTAATTTAAAATTTTAAGTAAATATATTAAAATTTACATTAATCACAGTGTCAAAGAGGAAACTGGTGATAAAAACCGATAACAAGACTGGTAGTCTACAGTCAAAATAAATTTAGGAAATTTATCTTTCCTTTTCATACTAAACCCATCCCCAAATACCATATTTTAGTAGATAAAACAAAATTAAGGAAAATAAAATTTGAAAAAACATTGGGACAGTATTTTTTTGTAATTGAAGAAAAACTGCA
>NW_016818390.1:536659-546257 GCF_001698545.2 Rhinopithecus bieti
AAAACTGCAACAAAAATCTCATAAATTGTAAGAAAAATGTAATGAATTGGAATAATTTCAGGGTTAATTGACTCATTGATTCAACCATACATGACTTTATTTATTTATTATTTATTTATTTATTTATTTTTATCTTTTAACTTTGACTATTCAATGTGTCAATTTTGTCTTAATGCTTGTGATACAATGCTAATATTTACATACAGACACAAAGATCTTCATCAGAAGGAAAGAATCATTTCTGTCTGTGCACCACTTTTTAAGAACAAGAAAACCTTTCCCAGAATCACTCTAGAGTAATTTTCTTCCTTACTCATTGAGCAAGATTTCATCAAATTCTTACAACATCACTAATCTCTGGTAAGGTGAATGGAGCAATCACGATTAACTTAGAATCCAATCGCGATTAACACAGGTTTAGGATGAGGACATTCCCTAGAGATACTGATTCTAGGAATGGAGTGTCTTCCTAAACCAAATCCAGGCTCTTCAGACTCCAGAGAGAAAAACATACTGATTTGGCGTAGTCAACCCCAGAGCCTGCCAAAATGGTCATCATACATTAAGCCTGATGCGTTTATAATAATATGCAATCCTTCAGGCAGTTATCTATAGTTGCAGTAGTGTAATCTAGACTTTATATTCATAAACTAAAAGCTGCAAGAAAATTATCTAAAGTATCTGAAGAAACGTAGATAAAATTCTACCCATCTTTCAAAGAATAAATGTAAATAATATAGTACATCAATATTTTATATAATTATTTGAATACTTTTGAAGTATAAGAAAATGATATTCTAAAATTTTACGTAACTTATAAGAAGATCTAAATCACTTGGACATGTGTTTTGCAGTTTTTAAAAACTCAAATACTTGACTTTTATTTACTCTTCTTATTTTTAGTCTACTATATTGACACTTTCTCAAAAGTTTGTGAACCTACTACTGGTCGCAGAATATGAGAATGTTCAGTTTTATTGCTACACAGAAACATATAATCAAGTTTCTGTAAATGGCAAAAGAAGTTCTTTAGCGTTGAACTATTTTGAAAAGGGAATGGTATAATCAATGATGTTTTCTCCCAATTAAGGTCAAATAGCACTAGACACTATATTTGCAAATAAACCCATGCATGATACTTAAACATAACATTTTTAAAACTTCCCTAACACCTATAAATCTAGTCTTTTTTTTATTTTCCAGAAGAAGAGTGAACCGGGAGGACTTAGAATTTTAGCCAGTATGTTACTTTGATCTATGACAGTCATGATTGGGATCCATTAGGATCAGCAGTTTTGATAAGACATGAGCTGTATCTCACTTTGATTTATTTCTTTGTTACTTCATGAGTAAATATTTATCTACTAGTTATTATGTGTCCAGTACTGAAATAAGCATTTTGAAAGACACAAAGATGAATTAAGTAACTTTTCCTGCCTTTATAGATATTAGTGTCTACTAAAGGAGATGAGATATAAATAAAGTAAATAGTAAGTAGTTCCCAGGAAGCGGAATGGTTAAGAAGGGTTATGGAAAGAGAGGTTTGCATCACAGTGGAGGATGAGAAATCGCCTTGTGGAAACAGGCCTGTTACTTCCATAACTGACTTCTAATCGGTGTTTCTCTGCTCCCTCATTCCCTTTAAACAAGTGTCTACAATATGAGGCAATAAACCTTAGAATGTAAGAACATGATGTGAAATAAAGCTTTTTTTTTCCATCACATGGGGGAATTTTAAAAATTTAAGTAAAATACAAATTTTACTTAAATATATAAAAGAATATCAAAGAATACATGTGCAAAAAGACAGACAAATGTCCATTCCCCAAAATATAAAGAGTGGCCTTAGCATAGTAAAATAGTTTCCAAAAATTGTTTTACTATGTCTCAAGGAATTATTTGTAAATGCTAGTTTCAACAATTAGGCGATTTTTATCTGAGAGATCATTTCCTTATCAAATAATGGTGCCACAATTTCCTTGTTATAAACGATATGCTAAAAGTTACTTAATCATCAAAACAAAAAAAAAGAAAGTTTTGGTGTCAAAATGTTATCTAAATAGAATTGTTTTAGTTATGGATTTTGTGGAATAGTAGTGTGAACCTTTCTGGTCGGTCTTATGTAATTACCACTTGATAAATTCAACTTGAACATAACCCTTAGCTATCTGATGGGAGAAAACATTTTGTTAAGTGCCCCTGATAAGATTGTGATAAAAGGCAGATTGTTAATTCTTGTAGATTCTTATATTGAATAATATCACCTCTGATCTACTCAAGTTAAATATTAATTGGTACAAAGATACACAAAGACACACAAATTGGTACAAAGATATTCTAAATAAATGATGTAAAATATCATGTACAGACACAGAAAAAAGAAAAAAAATAAAATATGATCTCAATAAACTGTTTCTGAAACATTCATATCAAAAGACTTCTAATCTGTAGACATAAATACAACCCAGATGGCACCTGATGTCAATATATTCAGCAAGTTATTTAATTTGAAGACATATGTTTGAGGCAGTCAGATAGGAGTGAATTCATTTTGGGATTAGTAATTGCAAAATAAGTTTCCATTTTTCATGAGACAATAGGAGAAACTAGATCACTGGCTGGTAGAAAAGGTTTTGACAGCCTAAGTAACCAGCATTTCATTTATATTACTAAACATAACATTTTCAAGGCACCACAGAATGTAAATTGTGATCATTGACCCAAAAGGGAAAAAGTGCTCAATTCAAGCCCTGTGCATTGGTCTATGTCAGATCATTGCTAGTATGTGCAAGAGACTTGTGTCGTATTTTTCTAAACTTTCAGCATTGCATGGATGCTACTTTAACTGCATGCAGTAAAAGAAGAAAAGAGAATAAAAGAAGAAAGAAATAATCAAATTCTCAATTTTATGTCTTCAGATTATTTGATGTATTCTGGTGCATTTTAGTCTCAAAATATTTCTAATGAACAGCACAACAATAAAAAAAAATCCTCTTCTAGTTCTAGACAGAATAGCGTGTACAATAATTACTTAAGGTTTTATTACAAAATGGAAAGTTCTCCAGGTACACTCATTAAGATCAAGTTGTCAAATATGTGAATGTAGGTCAGTAGCACTCTTTCCAATGTTCTTGACAGATATCATTAAATAAATATGACAGATAAAATTAAATAAATAATCGGAGAAGAGGTATAACTAAGTAATCAGAGGAACGTTTCCAGTTGAAGCCAAATATGTCTTCAGAATTGTTTTCAACACAGTACTCCAAACATTCATTACAATTCTATTAGATTATTTAAAATTTGTGATTCTAAAATTATGGCAAATATTAGTCCTGCAAATGTTTAAAATATTGTTTTAGTGAATCTGTTGCTGTTTTTTATGTTTTGAATATTTAAAAACTTCCCATGTACATTTGCAAGTTAATTTTAGTAGGCTGCTGTGAAGAGTAAGAAGAATTAAAACTTGCAAAAAAATTATAAAGCCTATTTGGAAGACAGACTATTAAAATAACTGTTAATTATATCATTATATAAATTGTACTTAAAAGTAATGTTTATTGGAGAACATTTAAAAATAAGAATGAACCAACAAAATATTAATTATTTGGTATAGTATGAGAACAGGTTAATCATTCCTTTTGGGTGTGAGGGTTGTAATGTGAAATCATGGGTCTGAATTAACAAAGCTGTCTGGTTAACTTAAAAAAGCCACTGTGATTTGCTAGACAGCATGAAGTCTTTTAGCATCTTGGCAATTTTTTTCTCACTATAGTTTAGTAGGTCTGTAGAGCCATCTTTTGATTAATTCCATAGCTCCTGAATGTACAAATGGAATAGACGTAATTGGCAACTGGCAACATCTCCACAATGGTCCCCTGACTCAGGGAATGAGGATGATTATGGGAGAAAGGACTAACCTGGAAGCTCCTTTAAATTCCACCCTTTTTCTCCCACTACCTGTTAGCTTTCCTCTCCTCCTAAACTATATAATACTAAACCAAAAGTAATTTCTTGAGAAAATCATTGAGAACAATACCACCATTAAAAACCAAAGATGCCAAACATGATGATACCTATCACATGTCCACTTGACTCTCCTTTTGGTCAATGCAAAATCTAGACGAGTATTGGCAAAGACTGCAGATTATCATTAACTATAATAAAGACAATCAGAAGAATATGGTTGGTGGGATAATAGTATATTATCATCTTTTAAAAGTATTTGTATCAACTCTGCTTTTTGTCATAATATAATTGGTAGGAACCTTGAACCTCTTGATATTCCACAAAGCTTCCTAGTGGTCGCTTTCTTTTATGACAATATGCTAATTGGACTTGAGAAACAAGAACTAATAAGTATACGAGTTACTTAGAAATGCGTCAGCGTGCTGGAGAGTGGGACAGTAAGCCAGCTGAATTGCAAGC
This sequence comes from Rhinopithecus bieti, assembly GCF_001698545.2. NCBI lineage: Eukaryota > Metazoa > Chordata > Mammalia > Primates > Cercopithecidae > Rhinopithecus > Rhinopithecus bieti. Next base: position 541,088 of record NW_016818390.1, read on the forward strand.
TCCTGCCATATCCCTAAAATAGGATTCACTTTTCTGGGGCTCGTTGGAATAGATTTTCCAAAGGTAAAGGCAGTTAATGCAGTTTATGCTGCTCACCACAAAGAGTAAGACACAATGCTTGGTGAGAACTTTAACTTTGGTAGCAGCATGTACTATATTTAGGTATATTGTTCTGACCCTTATTTTGAGTAACTTATGAAGCTTCCATTTTGAACTGGGACACAGAAAAAAGAGAGAGCTCTTTAAATCCAGGCTGCTGTGTAGGCTCTAGGCTGTGTGAGACTTGGGGCTTAGGACCAATGATACTTCAAGTGTCTTTTACGTAGAGAGATGCTTTATAGAGACTCCGATAACTCCAGTAAGAGAAACATTGGGAAGATCCATATTTTGGAGCAAAGCCTTGTCATCCTCTGTCAATAATAATTTTCCGTTTGCACAATGGTTGTTTAAGGTTTGATCACAAAATGGAAAAGCAGCTTCTGGCTAATGTCCCTGTTAAAGAATGAACATATGACTATAGGGCAAATGAATACAAAATCTAAGTTGCCTATCACAAACTTGACTTTTTCTATTCTAATAAATTATGAAGTTGGCATGCAGCACCACTAAATCAGAATGGCATGTGAGGGATAGGGTAATAGATACATGTAAGATACATGTAAGTTACACAAGCAGTTGGTTCAGACATCCATGATACTTTCACTTATTGCTTCATTACTTCATTGTCTGACTTCTTTTTTGACATGTGGACAATTTTTATGACCAGGTAGCAAAAAAGGGACATTTGGAGGCCCGTTTACAGATGTGTCTGCATGGAACGTTGGCACTAGTCAGAATCTGATGTCTACTCTCCATGCTGTACAACAGCTTCACCCCAGGGTAACCCTGAAAGATAGTTATGAAGATAAATCTTCCTGGGGAGAGAGTTTTAAATAGTACACGTGAAGTGGGGTTTTCCTACAGGATGTGGCATATGCTTCATACCAGAAACCAATGGTGGTGCCATTTCCACCATTGCCATAGTCCACAAGGCTGGAAATTAAGGAATGGAGGCGGCAGTGGAATTGGAATTGGTAACAACAGAAGCCTTTGTTTCCAAAGGAGGAAGTTTCCATGAAGGAACACAGCCATAGTGCCATTAAATTAGTGTTTGAGGCTGTTTCCTGTCCATTTGTGGTTACTCATGCCTATAAATCAGTAGAGAACAGGGTTACTCAGTTGGCCAGAATAATCAAAAATGATTATTTGTTCATTAACATTAACATAAAATGTGGCAACTCAATAATGAATGAATGACTGAAGATCTAGATTCTTTGGAAGTAAATATTTGAGTCACTCTACCAGGTAAAAAACCACAGATGAATTAAGGTATTGGCAGAGGTTAAGGCATATGTAAGATGTAAGGAAGCTGTAATTATCAGCTCCACCCTTGACACCAGCTATTGAAGGAAACACTAGCAGCTGTGTCAAAATGTGTGTTAAAAGTAAGTTTTATGTTAAAAGATACATTATTTTTAAACTCAGAGGAATTTTAACACATTAATTAAAAAATACAGGAAGCTAAGTAATATAAAGTAATCAATTTGTGGTCATACAATCAGAAGATGCCAGAACTGACATTTGCTGGCCTTTTGGGCCCTTTGTACCACATTATGCTGCTGCACTGAGAGTGACTGTTGAAGGAAGATGAAAGAAGGGCCCTTTATGGCATGGGGCCACCAGCAAGGACACTGGTTGCCTGGTCCAGAGACAGTAAAGCATTCAGACTCTTTCTCCAGTGTGAGCTGCCAAGGTTAGTTTGACCATCTCTCCTGAAGTGCTTGACTTAAGGTCAAGCCTGAGAAAGAAACATGTTGAACACATTAAGAAGCAGGACAGACTTACATCTCATCTAAAGTTCTGTATTCAAGTTAATAAGGACTTTATCATTCACCCCAAAGATAATCATTGGTTATTTGCTTACCATTTTTATAACTTGAGAGTCTATTCTAGTGATTTTTATTCTCTACAAGAGAAATGATGTCCTTAGTAGCAGTGTCTGAATGACATTTCTTTGGCTTAAAAGTAATGTTTTCATCACCCAGTCCCCTTCCCTTTTAATGTAGAATGGTAGAACATGCTAAGTCAGAATATAATGTTCAAACATAAGAACTTATTATCCATTTTTTATGTTGTTATATTCATTTTAATGGCTGCAAAATGCTATAGAGATTTGTCATATATTAACCAATTTCTTATTAATAGATATTTAATTTATTTTTGACAATTTCACTATTATAAGATTCACAATAGGTGTGCTGAGCATGGAGGCTCACACCAGTAATCCCAGACCTTTGGGAGACTGAGGTAGGAGTTCAAGACCAACCTGGGCAGCATACCAAGACCCCCATCTTTACAAAAAGAAAAAAGTCAGTCAGGTGTGACACTGCATGCTTGTAGTTCCTGCTATATGGGACGTCAAGGTGGGAGGATCACTGACCCCCTCACCACCAAAAAAATCACAATAAACATATTTGCATTTGCATCTTTATGCAAATTAATAAGTAGCACCTAAGAATAAAAACTTCAAAGTAAATTGTTAAGTAAAGAAATAATATTTTAAATGCTTGCATTAAATATGTATTAATATTGATAAATTATATCTTTAAGATATGAAATATACCTATTCAATGATGTAACTTGTCTTTCTATTTATTCAGTTCTTCTTTTATGTCCTCTGTAATGCCCTCTAATTCTTTTTATTTTATGTAAATTCTGTATATCTCCTGTTAAGTTTATTCCTAAAAATGTCACATTTGTGTTGCTGCCCTGAATGGAGTTTCTGTTTTATTATATGTTCAAATTAGTTATTGCTGGCATAAAGAAAAGCTATTGATTTTTATATACTTATTTGAAAACAGACACCTTATTAAGCTATCTTACTATAATATTAGACTTTTATTTAAGTAAGGATATAAAGGTGTACAAGTTGTATTTTGAATCTCAGGAGCTTTTGGTATATAAATTTTTTAAGAAAATGAAATATATGAAAAATAACTCGCCAGGCCACAAAATTTTCCTCAGAATCTGGTTTAATTGGATTTGGGTCAGATATTCTTTTCAGGTCTACTCTTTAAAGACAGTTTAATTATCACATGTACTATGCAGTTTTCTAATTCGAATGGATTTCCTTTAGCACTCCTTTGCCTTCTTGTGATAACTTTTTCTCCTGCCCTAACAATCTGATTTTTTGCTCATTGTAACTTCTGAAGTTCACTGTTAACCTCAATTCACAGCATACCCTGCTTTCAGGGAATTCTCTGGGTATGTTCTACGCGCTTAATCCTTTTTAGGAAAATGCTTTTCCTAAGTGTCAAAACAGGTAACCAGAGCATATGGAGACATAACTCTGCTTGCTTCACAGATTTGTACCTGCAGCATTAAGGTATAATATTCCAGTTTCTGTTACAGACATAGGCTGCTAGGTACCTGGGTCTTAAGACAGAAAGGAAGGTGAAAGATCATTTCCAACTTTATGACCTAATCTATTTTATGGATGTTGCATGAGGTAGAGGTTTAACAGATTTTTTTTTCCATTGAGTGAAGGAATCTCCATTTCACTCTAAGGAAGATAGAAATTTCCAACATTCCGGTACCTGGTTGTCTGACAGTGAGATTTCTTCTTTTTCAGTCTATTCCTACAGATTTTGGTGAAAAATAAAAGAAACAGTATTTAAGATTGCCCTGCAGATGTCAGTTTTAAGCTGTTGGTGGTAATGTAAATTAGTATAGCCATTATGGAGAACAGTATGGAAATTCCTCAAAAAACTGAATATAGACCTACCATATAATCTAACAATTCCATTTCTAGGTACATAGCCAATGGAATTGAAATCTGTATGTCAAAGATATATCTGCACTTCCACGTTCATTGCAGCACTCTTCCAAACAGTCAAGGCACAAATTCCACTGAAGTGTCTATGAAGGGATGCATAAATAAAGAAAATGTGGTATATGTATACAATTGAACACTAATCAGTCTTTAAAAAGAAGAGAATCCTGTTATTCTCAACAACATGAATGAACTTGGAGAGCATTATGCTAAATGAGATTAGCCAAACACAGAAAGAAAAAATGCCTTTCTTATTTAAAGTAATTCCATTTTAAGTAGTAAATATCTACAGAATTATATAATTTTGTGTTTCCAAAAAAAGATGCTGAAATGCCTTAAAATGGAATGACTGGAATAAAAATGTAAGAATTATTACAAATATGCCCTAGAAATTACAATGCAACATGTCCTGGTTTATAAGAAATTTTATCCACTTTAATAATCACTGTTTCTACATTTTTTTTCTCAGTTCTTTAGAAACTCAGCATTTGAAACTTTTTTTCATTTACAAACTTTCTCTTCTTTCCACTTTTTTCATTTGCTTATTTTCCTTCCTACCTGGTCAATTGATCTCTCTCTGTGTTCACTAGCATATAACACATAATACTTAGGCAGAAATTTGCATTTTGGTGGCTTTTCTTTTGTTTTACTTATTTGCTATATTTTACCTGTTAATCTTTCATGACGCTTCTAAACTATACACCTCCTTGGTTAGTTCTTAGATAATATAATTGGTCTTGCTGAGTCTGTCAGAGAAAACAAAAATATGCTGAAATGTGTGTGTGTGTGTGTGTGTGTGGGTGTGTAATTCTCAGTCTTGGACAAAAGGTTACGTTGCTATGCTACAAGAAAAGCACCACACTGTTGTTTCCCCTCTTGCATCTAATATCTGGATAAATATTGGAACTAGAACTTTTAACCTGATAGCAGAACATACATTAGAATCTAAATAAAAAGGTAAATCACAAGAACAAGTTTCATAACTATATATTGATCCCTGCTCCTTAAATTTATTGTGATGAATTTGGCATATGTATGATTGGAAAATAAAAAGGATAACTAATTAAACAAATTTGAGAACTGAAAATATTTTTAAAAGTAAGTGAGAGAGGTATGCTACACTTTTCTCGGTGGAGTTCCATGACTTACTACATTCAAGCCAAATTGAGAAAAATATGTTCATTTGCCAAATTTATTTTTCATTAAATATATACATTTCTTGAATTTCCTTGCATTTTATATTTAAAAGGAATCTGTTTGGTTTGTGATTTTTTTTTTTTTTTTTTTTTTTTTTTTTTT
>NW_016818390.1:551624-562965 GCF_001698545.2 Rhinopithecus bieti
CCCCATCTTCTAAATCTACTTTATCACTATTCTCTTAAGTCTGAAAAATGCCCAAAGACATTTATCAAATTTTCTTGTCTGCTTTGAATATGTTTTAATATTTTATGACTTATAACAGATGAGAGCATAGTTTTAGAATATTGGTAATAAATCTTGTTATTAATATGTAACATCAAATAAAATATTTTTAAATTAAAAGAGAAACATTAAAATGAGGGTATAAAAATCTCTTTTCCTATTAGCAGAGATACTAACTTCTTTATGAAATTATTATTGTTTAATGTAAATGGTATTTTACAATAAATGCATATAAATTACACATTTCAAATTTTATTATCAAGGAAACTGATTTCAGTTTACTTCTTTATGCTATTTTTATTTTTCTAATTGTGAGATTATGCTAAGAAAATGGTTTTGGTAGTGTTGTTTTTATGTGCATTTATCCATAGCATTACATTTGTTAATCCTCACCTTTTTTTTTTTATTTTTTTGAGACGAAGTCTCATTCTGTTGCCCAGGCTGGAGTGCAGTGGTGCGCTCTCGGCTCACTGCAGCCTCCACCTCCCAGGTTCAAGCAATTCTCCTACCTCAGCCTCCAAGTAGCTGAGAGTACAGGCACCCACAACCATGCCTGGCTAATTTTTGTATTTTTAGTAGAGACGGGGTTTCACCATATTGGTCAGGCTGGTCTGGAACTACTGACCTTGTGATCCTCCTGCCTCGGCCTCCCAAAGTGCTTGGATTACAGGCGTGAGCTACCACGCCTGGCCTAATCCTCACTTTTAATGCCTAAATTACATGAATATATCATCATTTACATAACTATTGCAACAGTCTAGAACATAGGATTCCAACATTTTACTGTTAAAAATACATTTGACATGAAAATTCATATGTGTAAATCTTATCTGATTATTTCTTTTGATTGGGTTACAAGAGCTAAAATTTCTGTGTCACTGATGTGAATGTTATTAAAACCTTGATGCATACTGCCAACATACTTTTCATAAAATTTTAGTAACTTATAACTTCACCAAAAGCTCAGAATATGCTCTTTTTAGTGTCATCTTTATCAATACAACTATTACCCTTTTATTAATTCTTTGTCAATTGTGTAAAAATACATGCCTTTGGTTTAGCATGCACTTTTGTTATTATTTAGACATGAGAACACTTTCACATACCTATCAATCACTTTATTTTTCTTCCATGTTCTTCTTTTTTCCGCTTACTGTCATGATAATGTTAGGAAGCACACTAGAAAGGGAATTTGGGGAATGTGGTTTATCCCAGTCAAGTTGGCACACAACAAAGCCATCAAAGTCAGTAACACAGCGTTCATACAGAATTTTCCTAATACAGTTGGATATATGGGAGAACACTTCTCCTCTCATTTATCTCCCTTTTCCCAAATTTCATAATTGTTTTGACTTTTTTTCAAGAGATCTTTATGAAATTTACTCCCTCAAAAAATCTCATTACAATTTTTATTAAGATTGATATAATATGTAACTTGTTGAAGTAAGATATGTTATTTTCACAGTATTCACTAACTTATTTCCAAAATGTAGTGTTGATAACAACGGGAAGCAGACAAATCCTATGCAGACAGGAGTGAGTCCTCGGCGAAACCCCATCTTCAAGCTAAAAACAGCTTGAAACCCGTGGCCCAGAATGAGAAATCCTACTCCTGTTTGCCCAGTCTTTCCTGATTGGCTCTTTCTGAATAATGCTTTTTAACCAATCACATGTTTTTTCCAATACTGCCTACTGCCTGTCCCTCCCCATTCTGTGCCCGTAAATGCCCCAGATCCAGCCATACTGGGAGAAAAAGCACCTGAATTTGGGTGGTTGACCACCTGCATGTCTCCTCTCCACTGAGAGCTAGTTCATTGATCCTTCCTCACTCTTCGAATGTCAGCATATCCTCATTCTTCTTGGATATGGGACAAGAGCTTGGGACACACTGAATGTGGGTACAGAGAAGGCTGTAATGTCGTGGCCCTCTGCCCTCTGCTGGCAGAGGGCAGCTGCCTCATGTGACAGCAGCAGCAGGGGGGCCAAGCTAGCCCCAGAGCCCTGTGCTGGAGCAGGACAAGGGTCTGAAAGAGCTGTTAACATGCCCCCATTCATTGGGCTGCAGAGGGAGGACAAAGAAGGCTAATTAGCATGCTGTTACATCCCCTCTGGAGCTCAAGGTGGCAAGCACCCCTGCCTGGGCATCACCACATCCCTCTCATCTGGACACCAGAGTCTGCCACGGGAGTGACATGTGACATGCCTATTCCAACCACAAGCACTGCATGGAGACTGCTTCTGTGCTGACACTTGGAACTGCGGGCCAGGCACCACACTCACTTGCTAACATGCCCCCTCCAGCCAGGGGCTGAGAACGCAGTCACAGTGGCTGCAGGATCTGTGCCGGATTGCCACTGGGCACAGCCTGGTGGACCGACTAGACAGGACATCTCCTCTGGCAAACCCAGGCCCAAGTAAAGCCTGGGAAAGAACATTGCCAGTCAGGGGTCACCAGCTGGCAAGTGACTGAGAAAAACCCTGTATTAGTGTTTTTTTCTCATTTATTATTTTCTCAGCTCCACCTGAAATTCTGTGATGAAACTGTTGTGCCGGTGGCTGTGATCCACTCAAGAGGCCTCAGGAGCACTGATATTAAATGGCATGATTAGGCAGAAAAGGAGTATATTTTGCATCCACTAACCTCCACTCAATACTTTTGTGTGGCATGGATAATCCAATTAAAAGCCAATAAATTTGACTCAGGGATCACTGAGGTAGACAGAAATGTCCCACCACAGAGACTGAATTAGCCACTTTGTTCACAAAGCTGATTAGCATGTGTTAGAGACTCAAGAGACCTCCACAGCATTCAAAAGCTCAGTAGAGCTGTTTTTAGAAAGTAGGTGCTGCCAAGCCTTCCTCAAGCTAAGGAAGAAGATAACTCAAAGGAAAATAATGAAAGACTCCATTGGCGGATACCAACAGAATGCAAGAAATGAAATGCAGTTGGCACTTATCTATCTAACTTGTAAGTATCTGAGATAAGTGAGGATTTTGTGAAGAAACCAGGTGAATCAGAGTACCCCTTCATTGAACTGCTGTGAAGTTTGCTAAGCTACTTCTAGCATAAGCCCAGATGTAATTTTGAATAGGATAAGGAAAAGGAGTACTTGTAGTTAAAGCAATTACCTACTTGATAACTAAAGGGGTAACTTGATTTATCTGTGTTAAGCTCAGTACTATTAACCAGAATTGACAATATTATATTAGAGTGACTATAGCTTGGACTTTGAAATCATACCATCTAGGATTAAAATCTGGCTCTGTCACTGACTAATTGGTGACATTGAACGATACACTCGATATTAGGAGCTCATAATTTTCATCTTTGAAGATGAAAACAATAATACACATCTCATAGTGTTTTGTGAGACGTAAAGTAGGGTAGTACATATAAACATTTTAGAATAGTATATAGTACAGAATAAATTATCTTTTATCATTGTTATCACCACCAAGTTAATGGGGGTTCATTAAAAAAGTCAGAATACTTAAAAACAAAATTTTAAAGTTGTTCAATTTTCCTTACACATCTGAGTGTTAGAGTGAGTAAATTTGGACTACACTGCCTTATAATCCAACTTTATTTATGTGACATGATGACATCCCTTTCTTATTTTCAAATCAAGACATTGGCAACTGTGGTTGACATTTAAGAAGCATGATCCAATCAAGTAGTGTATTCGTCTGTTCTCACACTGCTAATAAAGACATACTTGAGACTGTGTAATTTATAAATTTAAAATTTTAATTAACTCACAGCTTTACATGGCTGGAGAGGCCTCAAAATCATGGCAAAAGGTGAAAGAGGAGCAAAGTCATGTCTTACATGGCAGCAGGCAAGAGAATGTGTGCAGGGGAACTACCCTTTATAAAACCATCAGATCTTGTGAGACTTATTCACTATCACAAGAACAGCATGGAAAAGACCCACCCCGATGATTCAATTACCTCCCACTGGGTCCCTCCCATGACATATGGGGATTATGGGAGCTATAATTCAAAATGAGGTTTGGGTGGGGACACAGCAAAACCATATCAAGTAGGTTTTAAGTAAGATGTACATAGGACATGTGTTACTTTTTCATGCCTCATAACTAATCAAGTCACACCAAAAATAGGCAAATAAAAAACCACCAACAACAATACAATGTGAATAAAAATACTTGAAATTACACTTCAGAACTTGGACCTATGGTAATCCGAAAAATGAGGAAGCAGTGTTACTCCATAAATGACACAGTCCGTTGGGAATTCCTGAACACCTTTAGGTTCAGTGATTCACTAGATAGATTCGCATAACTAAGAAAAGCTGTTGTACTCGTGGTTAAGGTTTATTACCATGAAATTATACTAATCAAGTTAGCAAAAGAAAGAGTTACAGAGCAGACACAGGCTTCCAAATTGTCTTCTCCCAATATAGTCACATGGATCACACTAGTACTCCAAGCAGCAATGCATGACAACACATGTGAAGTATTGCCAACCAGGGAAATACACACAAGCCGTGGTGTCCAAAATTTTTACTGGGGGCAGACATGGAGTAACCATGGCTGATCTTGATTACTGAGTCTCCAGCTGCTCCAGAGGACAAACTGATTTTGTGTGGCCCAAGGCCCTCACCATAAATTACATTATTAACGTAAACTCTATGGTGTGTCCCAAGGCCCTAGGTAAACAAAGATGTTGTTATCAATTAGGATATTCCAAGGGCTTAAAGGTTATCTCCTAGGAATAGGTCAAGGGCCAAATCTTTCTTTGGAATGTGTATGACTAGAATATCCAGAACTGCTAGTCAACTCTTTAATGCACAGTGTATAGAATTGTTTAAAAAAGGAATAGTTTTAAGGTCTATAAGATATTTTCTCATATTTATTTCAATCCATGTTCACATGCTCTATATCCAACACTGCTTGGTATACAAACCTAGAAAATGTGATACTTGACCAGAAACAATTTTCCTAAAGAAAAGGACACATATTTACTGATTGCTACAATGGTACAGACACACTGCAGCATCATTTATATGTCATTTTATGCAACCTTCAGAACAACCCTGTAATATATGTGTTGATGTTTTGTTTCTTACAAATGAGAAAACCAAGGCTCAAAGTGATAAACTCATTTTCCCTGGGTTGTTTATTCATTCACCCTTTCAATATCAAATATTTGCCATGTCCCAGTTAGTAGATGATACTAGGAACATAGTAAAATCAAAATAGACATGCTCTAGATTGGAACAGTGCTCATAGTCTAGGAGGAAAAAGAGAAGTAAACAAACAACCACCACCGGTTTGAAGTATGCAAAGTTTATGCCTGGCTCCTCTTTCCATTATATACTCTCTTCTGTAAATGATCTTATTCATATTCAGAGTTTCATGGATATTTTTGACTCGGACATTTCCTCAGTGTTCCAGACACATATGCTGAGTTGTCACCTTTTCTTAGCTTTCTCAAGGACACATCAAACTTAGTTGAAACCTAAACACATAATCTTCTCCTGAAAACAGCCTCCCCGACACATATAACTGGTCTACTTTTGCATTTCAGACATTGGCACTTTCTATTCTGTTGTGAAATCTGAACATCACTCCTGACACTTGTGTTTCCTTCACCACATCAAGCCCCACTGGTGGCTTCTGTTAGGATGCTTTCAAATCTATTTGCTTCTTCATCTCTCTACCCTATCTCCATAGCACAAGATACCACCAACTCACCTGTAATATTGAGATCACCTCCTTACTGATCTATCTGCATCTACATTGATTTTCTGCCAGCCATTTCCCACAATGCAGTCAGGGTGTTATATTGAAATGGCAAGTCTGATTATGTTACTGCCTCTGCTTAACACCCTTCCATTATTTTCTATTGCTATTAGAATAAAGAAAAAAATACTCCACACATTCACACATTCCTGAATGGCCTGGCTCTAAAACTTGGTTCTCCTACTCCCTGTTACCCACTTTCTCCATATGCTCCACTACCTTCAGCTTTTCATAGATATGTACTGTGCACTTTCCCCCACAAGACAATAGAGCAGTTTCTGAACATGGGGGTAATGCCTACTCATCCTTCAGATTTTACCCCAGTTGCCACAACCCTAGAGAAGCCTTCCTTGACCATTTTTGAGTTAGATTTCTGCTATTTATACACCTTTACTTGTATGCAGATGGTCCTAACTTACTATGGTTCAAATTATGCTCTTTTGACTTTACAGTGGTACAAAAGTGATACACATTCAGTAGAAACAGTACTGCAATTGCCTATACACCCACTCTGTTTTTCTCTCTTGAGTATTTAATCAGTTACATGAAATATTTAACATTTGATTATAAAACAGGCTGTGTGCTAGATGATTTTGTCCAACTGAAGGAGAAGTGTTCTGAGCACACAGGGTAGGCAAGTCTAAGCTATGATGTTCAGTAGGTTAGGTGTATTAACGATACGGACAAAAGCTAGGGAAACCCTGGGTAGATGAGTGTGATCCCCAGTGAGGGCCATGCCTTCAGGCCTGGACCTGTGGCCGAAAGTGAGAACATGCATTCCTGTTTTCCCACTCAAATGCTGCCTTTTCAAAATCTACCCTGGCCTGCTCTGCCCCCCATTTTTTAGCCATAAAAACCCCAGGCCCCACTGGTGGAGCAGCAGAGCAGCAGAGAAAGAGAGAAGAGAAGTAGCCAGATGTTGGAGAGAAGCAGCTTGACTTCAGAGGGATGGTTTGACGGTGAGACCTCACAGAAGAGGTCGGCCGGGGACAGCCAAACTCGAGGGAAGACCACTTTCCCACTCCATGACCTTTCCAGCTCCCCATCCCGCTGAGAGCCACCTTCACTGGCAATAACATCCTCTACGTGTACCGTCTTCCATTCATTCATGCGGACTGATTCCTCCCAGACGCCAGACAAAGACCCAGGTGCGGGTGCAAGAGGCTGTCACACTTACTCTCCACTGAGCTGTCTAACACTTAAGCCATACATGGATGACAAAACTAAAAGAGCACACTATAATACACTCCCTCTGGGGTGCTGGAGGGCATGGACAACCCCTAGACCCAGCTGTGGACCCACAAGGAGTTCTGCTCCTGCCAGTTGCACAGAAGCACTCATCCTGGCCTCTGTGCCCACTCACCGGCACTCCCCCTCCCGTGAGGGATTGGGAGGTGTGGGCTGAGTACATGAGCCAACTCTTCGTGAGTCTCACAAAGGGGTCAAGGGAACTATCCCGCTTCATTAAGGTAATGTTGAATTTACAATATTTTTAGTTTATAATGGGTTTATCTAGATATAACCTCATCGTAAGTCGAGGAGCATCTGTACTCATTTTTTAAGGAACTTGTGAGAATTGCGCTTCCGCATTAGTTTTGGGAGTTACATGATTAATATGACTCCCTCGGGAAAGCTAAGCTCCAGGTTTGTAGGACTTCTTGCTTTTCTTATCCCCAGCATTGCATGATAGTTATGTACCACACATTTGTTGAGTGAGTAAATAAATAAAAGAAAGAATGAACGGCAGGGTCAGTATTTGAAGCCAGGGAATATGATTCTTTCCACTATGCAACTGCCAAATTTTAAAGTCTACAGATTCAAATGTTAGTCATTTAATTACACTCAATATACAATAGATATGTATTGAATGCCTGTTTTTCCGATATGTGCTGTTCTAGATGCAGAAGACAGTAGGAAAAAAGGTAGATGAGATCCTTTTTTACTAATGGTATTTATGTTATATGGAGGAAGGCACTAAATAAATAAGTAAATAAATAAACAAGATGATTTCAGATTTTAAATGAAATTAAAATAAACAAAATATATAATGAAACTTGTAGGGACTTTGGCCAGAAAATGTTTAGCCTGGTCATATTAGATAAGCTCTCTTAAAAAGGTGATATTTGAGTTGAGATATATAAATCAATTACTCTACCTTGATATAAAAATAAGAGGAAACACTGAAAGACAATGCTTTCACTGTGACATACACTTATTAAAAGTACTGTTAAGTGTTTTAGAAAAAAAAAACATAGAAGCTTAAAGGAGTGAAGCTAGACTTTGTGGAACCTGTGAGTATTGAGAATGTGCTGGATTTGAATTGAGAATGTGTTGGATTTAAATAGAAACAGAGGAAAGTGGGATAACAAAATTAAAGCATAGATGTAGACATGTCTGTGGATATACAACGAAACTATTTTGTAAAATCAGAAACAAAAACTACAAAATCAAAATTAAAGAACTGCTGTACATCATTGGCAATCCCTAGAAATTTTTTGTGTGAGTGGGTTTGTTAAAGAAAGTTCAACAAAAGGATATGGTGTTTTATTCTTCATTCAAAATGTTCAAGCCATTGAATGCTGCCCACTTACATTTAAGAAAAAGAAAAAGAAAGCTTATATAGAGAGCATTAGGGAGTGGTGAAAATAGAAATAGATAATCGAGATTTAAAACCAGGTTAGAGGATACCTTCAAAGTCTGTAATGAGGATTTCTTGGACATTTATTCTTATGCAGCACTAAAGAGGTATTTTTGGTGGTCTTTCTGTTACCACTTAGCAGTTAATGGTGGTAAAGAATGAATGGGTCAGAGAGGCAGGAGGCTAACTCCCAAAATTCTTTATAAAATGTGTTAATTATTGCTAAATATGACATTAATGACTAAAATAATGACATTACTAACAGTGTGGCAGCATAATGTGGTATAAAGGGCATAGGCCTGACAGGTCAGTAAATCTCTGTCTGCCATTAACTGGTTGTATAACCACAGATAGGTCACTTTATGTCACTTAGCTTCAGTTTTTTTATTTTTAAATTAACCTTTTAAAGTCTCCCTGAGATTAAAAATTCTAAAATTTTATGATGGGTGCCCATATAACAAGATTTTGTCATAATCTGTGTTAAATGTTGGCCAAAGAAAGATGGTCTGGCAGTGAAAGGATTTGCATGTGAAAATATTCAGGATTGTATTCTTTGAGTCTTTTACAATTATCTGTACCCTCATATATTTTTCATTAGTAATCATTGTGAACAGACACTGGAATGGGGAATTTGCTTCTGCTCTTGATCATTCCATAGTTTTAGTTCTGTCTCCTCTCCACCTTTAAAAGTGGTAACATTGAACTCGCGCTTTTGTATGTACCTCAAACAGATTTTAAGACACCATTGAATAACGTGAAATGTTTATTTGTGATCTTACTTTCTTGAAATTAATATTAAACATACTATTTAGAGTGGCGTGTGCTTCATGAATGAATAAAATGAGTCATAGATTCGCCAATCTCATGGCTGAATCTTTTAAAGGAAGAAGAATCCAATTGTGGAACTGCAGAATTGCCTATGGGTGTCGAGTTGGAGTTTAGCTGTTGCTGTATTATTTATCTTTTCCTTTAATTAAAATAGTTCCTAATTTTAATAAGGGATATACTTCAAGGAGCAAAATCTTTGTGGGTGTACATAGCAACAATAAAGGCAAAAGCAGATTATTAGCAAATTCACTAAGAATCCCAAAGAAATAGATGGTTACACACCATACACATGTCTTATTTTTACTTTTTGGAGAGTAGCAAAATGTTTCAGAAGTTTGTGTGTACCATCCCTTATTTAGGTGAAAACAATAGTTTTACCTGTTAATATAGAGGTGACCCTTGAATAACATGGGTTTGAACCATGTGGGCTCACTTATACATAAATTTTCTTCTCCTCTGCCACCCGTGAGGAAACAAAACCAGTGCCTCCTCTTCTGCTTCCTCCCCAGCCTACTCAACGTGAAGACAGTAAGGATGAAGACCTTTGTGATGATGCATTTCTACCTAATTAACAATAAATATATTTTGTCTTCCTTATGGTTTTCTTAATAACGTTTTATTTACTCTAGCTTACTTTATTGTAAATTTACAGTATATAATACATATAACATACAACATATGTGTGAATCGACAGTTTATGTTATTGATAAGGCTTCTGGTTACCTGTAGGCCATGAGTAGTTATGTTTTAGGGGAGCCAAAAGTGATTTTCATGGTTTTTTTTTTTTTTTTTTTGAGGCACAGTCTCACTCTGTTGGAGTGCAGTGGTGCGATCTCGGCTCACTGAAACCTCTGCCTCTCGGGTTCAAGCAAGTCTCTGCCTCAGCCTCCCAAGTAGCTGGGATTACAGGTACCTACCAACATTCCTGGCTAATTTTTGTATTTTTAGTAGAGATGGGGGTTTCACCATCTTGGCCAGGCTGGTCTTGAGCTCCTGACCTCGTGATCCACCCGCTTTGGCCTCCCAAAGTGCTGGGATTACAGGCATGAGCCATCACGCCTGTCCCAGATTTTTGACTGCCCATGAGTTTGGCATCCCTAGCCCCAATGTTCAAGTGCCAACTATATAGCTTTCTGGAAACACAATTTTTAATCTTCATTTCAAGTGGTGATAATCAACTACAATGTGTACATATTTAACATAAAATGTATCAAAACATTTATGTATTTGACACCAAGAATAATATGGGGTCGACAGAAGATAGTATATTATTGACTCAAATATTCTGTATCTTTTAACATGTAAAATACAGATAACTAACTCCTGCTTTAAGGAAGCTCCTCCACTCAAATGATTTCGATTGTGTATATATATGTACATAGTCAGCTTCCACATGAGTATGGATATGCCGCATCTACTGAAATCCAGAAATATGATTTCAAATTCTCCATGCTCTAGTGCACGTGCACACATCCTAAGTTGTAAATAGCTGTTATCACTTGTTAGGATAACTTAATTAAACTTGCTTATTAAAAACCTTTAATTCGTTAGTGATAAAATCTTGATTAGTACATTTTCCTGCTAGGTGACCTCCTAATTTAATAGAAGATGAATTTTTAAATGGGGAAAAATGCCTGTGGCAGAGATTTTGTGCGAGTGAATAGAGTTTGCAATACACATAGGGATATATTCTAGTCTAATTAGTAAGGGTGCAAATGAATTTTTATTCCATATACCAGAAGTGTCATTGATGAACCACGGTGAGGAGTTTGAAATGCATTCAGATTGGCAGTGGGGGACTGAAATCTGTGGGAAAATCACAAGCTAATTCATTGATTGCCCCTTGGAAATTACTGCTGTTAATTGTTAGGTAATTAACATGGAGCTACAATTATATTGGCCTAAGGGGGTGATTAATGTTTCAACATGTCACATTAGCAGCGGCTGGATTTTCAAAGCTTTTCTTTTCACATGGTTTAGGAGACAGATGGTATATTGTCTATGGATTTTTTTTTTTTTTTTTTTTTTTTTT
>NW_016818390.1:563451-603993 GCF_001698545.2 Rhinopithecus bieti
TTTTTTTTTTTTTTTACTAAAGTTTATGCTGAGAACAAGTGTGTGAATTTTCTGTTCTCGGGCATCCTTTTAATAGATACAAATTTTAACTAAGAATTTGATAACTTTTATGAAATAATGTAGTATTTGCTAATAATATTCTTTCACCTAAAATATATATTGCTAAACAGGAAAGTTACTTTAATTTTATGTATTGGTGTAAAATCAAAGCTGTCTTAAATTTGAGGAGTTCGCATTTTTCTTTATGACAGGTCTTATTTAATGATAGTAAGAGGAAAAATTAGTATGATATTATATTTGTAATGATCAATATAATTTAAGCAGAAACCAATAAACCACGTTGAATAAATGCATTTAGTAACAGTTATATAGAGTACATTTATGTTTGTATTTTTTCCCATCTCATTGTCTCTCTTACCCTTTCTTTTTCCGAAAGCTGTGTACACCCCAATCTATCAAATGCTAATTTAGCCCAGTTCATTGTGGCATGGATTTTTCAGAACTCTCCTCTCCTCTGAAGAAGCCATGTTGATCTCTAAATATCAAGGCTAAAAATAGAGACAGAATGCATCAAATCAACTGTTTGTTTACTTAGGGGGGACACTTGCAGAAGTCAACACTACTCATTACCAGATTAGCCTGAGATGTTACGTTATATGTTTAAGATTTTCCTATTTCCATTTCATCTAAATTTCAGAGTTTGTTAAGCTGTTTCCAAAATTTGGGGCACATCTATCTTATAATAAAATAATTACAAATAATTACAAAATTATTACAAAAAATTATTATTACAAAAATTATTACAAAAAATTACAAAAAATAAAAATAATTACAAAAATTATATCCAAACTATAGTTACTTTAATAATTTAAAGAAATCATTATTGTAAATTAATTTTATTTACAGATAAATCAACCCTCTACTGATCCCATATATTCAGTCACAGATTTCTAGAGAAATAGTTTTAATATGTAGCCCATCTGTTTTTATTTGAAACCCATTTTGGTTGAAATGGTTTTTAAAATTTAAGTATTTTATTTTAATAGAAGTCAACGTGGTACATTTCTTCTTGTAAAAAGATACATTCAATACTAAAACCTAAGTGAGTTCCAAAAAATTCTTAAGGTCTCCAAAGGTGGATTTTTTTAAGTCCAATTAAGGCACATTATCTAAAAAAGCAGAATAGATTTCTAACAGTTCAAAGAGCAGCTTCTTTTATATTTTTTTTCATGAAAATTTGAGATGTCATTTTTCTTGGTAGCCCCATACTGAGGTCTTTGTTGTGACTGCAGTCTGTAGCTTTTATATTGATTTGTACTACTTCAACAAATGACAGAAATCTTTATTATCTACAGTAAAGCCAGCTATTAACTTTTACTGTCCATTAAAACTGGAAAATTGTGAAAGGAAGTCAGTACTTCTAAGCCTTTAAAATAGAGAATTACTGAAATCGTGATTTTAGGCAATTCTGTTTTCAGATCTTTTTGCATTTCTTTTACATTGAAAACCAATTGCAATTGTTCAAATGTCTATTTTACTGTCAAGCTGACATTTCACCTCAGTTCCTCTTTTCTTTGCTTATTATAATTTTACCAAAAAAATATTCTTGTCGTGCTGGAAATAGCAGAATATGCAGTAAGACCAAATTAGGTACATGCATTTTTATTGGAGAACTTTCATCAAATGTCTTTTTTTAATCCAATTTTAATAATGAGTTTAAAGTGAAGCAAGGGATTCTGACTTTGATTATGGGTTTTAAGCAGTAAGTTAAAATTTGCATTTGAAAGTTCCCCAGGGAATGTGAAAGCTATATCTGCTTATCAACTTGGACAGTAGGGGTCACTATGATTCTTTTAAGATAAACTGATAGGAAGATTATTAGCCACAGCTAAGATTATTCTTAAAGATACTTTAGGGGCTCGGAGAAGGCCTCTTCTAAAATAGAAAGATTAATTAGTGCAGCTAAAAATTTGATATACATACTCCCCCCCCCCACCCCACACACACATACACACACACCTATATATACAGTCAAATACTATTTAAAATGAGTAGGGTTGTCTTGCTTTGGGCTTTGTTGACATTTTAAGACTACTGTGGCCGGGCGCGGTGGTTCAAGCCTGTAATCCCAGCACTTTGGGAGGCCGAGACGGGCGGATCACGAGGTCAGGAGTTTGAGACCATCCTGGCTAACACGGTGAAACCCCGTCTCTACTAAAAACTACAAAAAGCTAGCCGGGCAAGGTGGCTGGCTTCTGTAGTCCCAGCTACTCGGGAGGCTGAGTCGGGAGAATGGCGTAAACCCGGGAGGCGGAGCTTGCAGTGGCCTGAGATCCGGCCACGCAACTCCAGCCTGGGCCACAGAGCGAGACTCTGTCTCAAAAAAAAAAAAAAAAAAAAAAAAAAAAAAAAAAAAAAAAAAAGACTACTGTGGTTTTAATTCCTGAGTTGTGGTTTGCCATATATCAAAGGCTTCAAGAAATTCCATGACTAACTCACTTCGTAAATGTTGTTTGCATATTGCTATTGGTTTTTTCTATTTCATCCTAATTATAGCAATCTTCATGCCTTTTTAAAATCATGGGTAAATAGTAGCGAGAAAAAAATTGTTTAAGTTAATGTTAGACACACAAAAAACGGAAATTTTATTATGAATATCAGTGTTGGTTTCTTAGTGATCACTTCAGTTGAAAATGTAGATGAAATGCAGCAGTCATCAAGGTTGGCATGTTGCAGTAACTGTCCTTTTCAAGTCCATTATTTTATGATTCCAGTCATGGAGGATCTCAAATTTTGGATGAGAAGGACAAACACAGAAATAACTACTACAGTGTTATAAAGTCACGGGTATACTTGAAATGAAGGCAAAGTTCTGGGGTAGAGGAGAGAAAACCCTGAGTCTGTCGGTGTGAATTACTGGCAGTTTTCTAAGCAAAGGAGGGCTGGGTGCTTCCGGAGTAGGGACATGCAAGGCACTAAGAATGAAAGGCCAATGGGGTGGTCAACGAACTGAGCAGACTGAGGGCAACTGAAGGCCACAGCTCATGATTGTGCTGTTGCTTGGTGGGAGGGGTCATGACAAAGCATGGAAGTAAAGGTCATCAAGGATTTTGTACCCTTGTTTCGTAACTTTTACTTAGTTCCGTGGGAGTTAAAATTCTGACAGGATAAGATTAGTCTTTTTTTTAATGTTACCAAATTATCAGTTTAGCTGTCTATTATTCAAAAATGATAAAAAAAGATCAAGGTTGTAAAAGTACTTATTGTTCCTGGAACAGCACAAATTTATTAAGTGCCTACTATACACAAGGCATGATTTTTAAAAACCTGGGTTTACAGGGATCAACAATATGGATGAGAAGACTGCGCTTACACAGTTTACCTTCTAGAGGAAGAAGATCGAGTACACGGAAGTAAACAAATGAAAAAAAGTTACTGTAAGAAGAAAGTGCTCAGAGGGGGAGAAACAGTGCTAAAGGACAGCAAGTGAGTGGGATAGGAGACCCACTGTGCAGACGTCAGATTCAAAAAGGCTATCAGAGAAGGGGACAAACGAATTGCCACTTGGATGATGAAGAGAATTGAGCTAAGTGAGGATCTGGAGGACTGGAATTCTGAAAATAGAGAACAGAAAGCACAAAAGCCTGAAAGCATTTTAACCTAAAACATTTTGAGAATTGGAATAATGGTTTATCTCCTCACCTTAGAGGCAGACAACACAGAGGAACAATTATGAGTATAGAATTTGGTGTTCATTTAATCTGGATTCAAATTCTTGCCAATCCCTTTAGGAATTTAGGCAGGTTATTTAAGTATTCTGATCCTCAGCTTTCTCTTTTCTAAAATGTAGTGATATCATAAATACCCAAAGTTCCCAAAACATAGGTGGGCAGTTAATCAACGGGGCTTATTTTACTCTCTTCTGATTCATTTTCTCTTCTGCAGTGTAGAACTGTGTTACTTACCAACTTACCATATTTTTGTTTGTAAATCTTCAAATAGCATGTGTGTTTATCTTTGCTATTAACTCTTTTTTATGTTCTTAATTCAAAATTAAATTAAAATGATTAAGAGAATAAAAGTTGGTAAATTGGAAGGAAGTATGGTGTTTGCACTCAGTTATTCTTAATGAATTCTGAATTATCCTTAATATTATTCTTAATTTATAAGAAAAAATCCAAAATAATTCAGGTTTGTGTAAGAAATCATCATGTTTTGATATAAATAATGTTGCAGATTTGTCAATTTTTTAAAAATTCAAAATTGCCCAAATAAGCTATTTTTGTAGGCCTCCCAGCTTTGAGTGAGTCTTTTAAAATCACTTAGCTGGCCCCTGTTGTTACTGCTCTACCTCTGATTTATTTGGAGACATTGCTTCTAAATAAGACTTTCCTTATCCCATAAGTAAAACACTTCTTTTTGGCTCTAGCATTTCCAACAATCCTGTCCTTAACTTTTCTCTCCTACTTCTTTTGTTGACAATATATCTCTTACTATTGAGCTTCATTGCCAATTCCCTAAACCTCTTCTTCAGAATAAATCCTTTGACCTTCTTTTTCTAAAGCCTAATGACCAAAACAGACTCCTCACCAGTCCTCTAAGTAATCTTACCTTTTCTGTCACTGACTGTATAAATTTCCTCCTGCCACAGGCAAACTGACTTCAGTCATGTTTTGTAAATACTTACCACAGAACCTCCTTGTATAATGGCATCCAATTTACTCTTCTTTTCTATTTCCCCATAACTTTATCCTGCCTCTTTTTATGATACACTATACAGTGTATTTCTGGAGTGTTCCAAGGGCTAGAGACTAAACATTCTCATTTTATGGCCTAAGCTTCAATTTCATACATTTTTCTTGCATATAATAGAGAGATAAGTAGTTATAGAAGAAAGGAACCTTACAAAATAATGTAATCCAATATTTATGTTATATAAGAAAATTAAAATATAAGGAGTTTGGCTTATATTTACGACCCAGATATTCAGAACTTTTACTCTATGTTCTTTGTAGTTCACAAGAAATCATAACGTTGTGGTTCAGGGGCTAGTTACAACCAGCAATGTACTTTCTTTGGCCCTAATAGGTATTTTAAAATATTTTTAATTATTCCTGAACTTTAACATTTTGAGATTTTATATAAAAATCTGGATTTGCAGATTCTCTTACATTAGGTGATTTGACAATTCTGGGCATGTGAGACCACATGGCAGTACCTGGCTGAAGCTAAGTAGCAGCCTTGATGTTAGAGAAATCATGGTATCCAATTGGCCAGTTTTCATTATTATCTAATATGCTATGCTCTTCACTAATTTATGCATTCATTATGTATGTAAATATATAATTTTTGCTTGTGCCCTATGGGAATTTGACTTTTGCCATTCTTTGGCTATACTCAAAGGCTTTTCACGTGAGCTGATGAAAACCTGAACCCATAACTTCAATGAAGCACTAGGGATACAGCTCATGGGTGTATGGGTGTCCTAAAAGTTGTACAAAAACCTTCCAATGACATCAGTATAATTCCACAAAAGTGTTATTGGCGTTGACTCTGTCTAAAGCATTGAACTAAGCAGTGAGATATCAATGACAAATGAACCCATCCTTGGGGGAGTTTTACCAATTATAAAATGAGACACAATATCCTTTGAGAGAAGGATACTATGTCTTATTTGCATGAAATGATAGAACAGCTAACACAAGATATATTTATTACTGTGATCAATGTAACATAATCATAAGGGTAGGGTTTTTAGATGAAAGATAGTATAAAATAAAATAATATTATATTATTATATTTCTTATATTATACATATTATTATTGGGCCATTATTATCAATTCCAGATGAATACTCCTATTGGTCATAATTAACAGAACTGTTTTCTCATTTAAAGGCATGTAAACATTTCATATGGAAAACTTGCCATACTAAACCATTTTGTTAATAGTGATGATAGATTTTGTAGATCTATTTGTCTTCTGTTGCTCACTTAACCTTTGACTAAGGTGTATGTCAGGCATCTGCATACTTTGTGATTAGAGCCAACACTTTAGGAAAAGCAAAATAATTGTTCAGGACAATTTTCCTGAACAGTTGTTTTGCCTTTATTACCACTATGAGCGAAAAAAGATAAATTGGAATTATTTTTAATGTTCATAATAATTTACCCTCTAGAGTGTATTTCATACATGATATGAGATGACAGGGTATGGAAAATACAATACTTTCTATGCACTCTTTCCAAACTCAGTGAAATCATTCAAACAAATAATAGCAATGGAATGAAATCTGGTAAATACTAAGGATGAAAAGAATGTAAAAGGTCAAGGTCTTCATTATTCCTGTTTGTTGAGTGCTGGGTGAGCCCAACACTTCATAAACCATATTGAAGGGTTTGGTCCTTGCTCCGGAGGTTCACAGATCAAATTAAACAGGCAAGGACAATTGTATTAACCAAGCAGGTGGTTAGTTCTATAATAGAGGATTTCTAAACATTATAAAAAGTTTGCTTATTTTTTTTTTTTTCATTCTACCCCTTTGTTTCTCATACTATGGTCATTTCAAAATAACAAAAAAGAGGTTAGGCCTTGCCTGACAAGAATCATAGAAAATTGATTTTGTGAAGAGAATTTCTTTTTTAAAGTGAGTATAAAAATAGACTAAATATAGAAAAAGGAAGATGGATTGTTATAAGCATGACTAAAAAAATAGAAAGCAATGCAGTTGGGTTAAAGAGATGAAGCGTTCTATATAATGAAGGAGTCTATAGGTTAAAGGAGTGT
Organism: Rhinopithecus bieti; assembly: GCF_001698545.2. NCBI lineage: Eukaryota > Metazoa > Chordata > Mammalia > Primates > Cercopithecidae > Rhinopithecus > Rhinopithecus bieti. Next base: position 570,238 of record NW_016818390.1, read on the forward strand.
TGAGAATTAAGGAGTCCAGAGCTGATTTAGCAACATCTACAAGGCTGGTTTACTCTAAAATGAAAACTATTGTTTGCCAAACTAAATTTACGTTATCTCAGAGTTTGCCAACTTTGCTTATTCAACTATGCTTCTTTAACAAATAACAACAGTAACTTTTTGAAAAGTATTTTAAAAAATATATTTCTTGAATATTTTGACTGCCCCAGTATTTTCTGAAATTTTATTTGCATGAAAAAAGCTTGCCCTGCTAATGAGTTTATTATTATTATTAATTATGGTTTGTACAAGTTTTATATTTAATAAGAAAATGAAGAGGTTATATATCAAAATGGAAAAGAAATCTCTGGTTGAATAATGTTTTGAAATTATAATTTTATAGATTAGTGACTGTAAAATGCATGAGCATTTCTCTATTGTACATGACATCTTGCTTTTGCTAAAATATATATATTTTTTGCAATTTCTCTTACATTTAAAATATTTTATTTTGCGTTAGTCACTTTAGTTTTTGAAAGGTTTGTTCCTCATTTCACTTCTCAAATTATGACAAATCGGAATATGTAACAGGGATTAAACTAAATGTGCATTAGATGAGTAAAGAATTCACTGAGGCAAGACTAATCATCATTTAGATTATCAGTAGAAGATGATTAATAAACAAAGGATTGCACGACAAGTTCTGTTGATGCTGTGTTTGGGTAGCCAAATGTTTTAGCTTTTACAAATGAAAAAAATCCCTAAGCAGATTATAGCAGAAAGTAATCATTTAAATTATAAACTTAAGAATTTCAAATTACATACTTCATCAAGTTGAGTCTATTCTAACTTACTGAGTAGATTTGGTATAACAGAATGAAATAATTACTTAGAGTTTCAAGTAAATGGAATATAGTCTTCCTATGCTTATAATTTATTTTCTATACAATTGCTACAGTAGATAACCGAGGAAAATCTCTGCGAATGTAGTTTTAGTTAACATATTCAAAATATGTTCAAGCATAAGCATTGTACAGATTTTTTTTCTTAGGAATTTCACTTGTCAAGATAAATTTTTTGAAGTACTTCTGCTTTTTAGAAATCGATTCTTTAGAAACAAATTTGAAGAGAGATTAAAGAAGATGTAAGGAAGATGGGTTCTCTGAATTGAAGATAAAAATCTTTCTCAATAGAGCTTTTCAATAAATGGTGTGTATGTATATTTGAACTAATATTCTACAATTATATCATACATATACACATATATATGTAGTATATATGCTAGTTCCCTATTAATTTCTCAAGGATATTTAAGAGTAAAAGTTCTGGGGTTGGACAATGTGGCTTCAAATCCCAGCTTGCCAGTTTAACAATGATTCTGGACAAATTATAAACGTTTCTAAGCCACAGACGTTTTGTCTGTAAAATAGTGCTAATACCTACCTCATTCTTGCTATAGTTGTAGCAATGAAGAAATGGATGTAAAACCTTTAATAATGGTGTTTAAGATCCTTAATGCAGTTAACTCAAAGCAAATATAACCTCATTATTATTATTATTATTAGAAATTTTTTTCAGTTGTTAATGTGTGGTAATTTCAAGTTCTGTTCAACAATTTTAGATCTTCAAAGGAGTGCAGACGCTGTCCTCATACATTTTTTTTTGTAATTCTGTAGAGCAAAGCTAGGGGCATCAACACTACTATGAGACCCACAAATATTTCTAAATGAATGTGTCCTAGATGTGCTTTCTCAGTTTCTACCAGGACTTTGCGAAACTATAGGGCTGAAAGTATTTTTTCATGGAGATTTGACTGAATCAGTGGGTTATGTTATTCTAAAATTTCAGTCTTAGCATCACTGTCATTATGTTCTTTCTGTGGCTCTTTGGAGACTACTGAATTTTTCCTAGTTCTTCACTGCTGTGAAATATTACTGAGATTTCTATGGTTATTGAAAGTTATTGAAAGAAATTAAGAAATAATTATCTCCCAAGTCTAGACTTTGAAATGAATGACATATTGTCAGTCATCCTTATCTTTCACAGACTCATTGTGGCTTGAATTTTACTTTTACGACAGTGTTAATAATATTGTTCCAGAACTAACCGCCTACTGGAGGATACATATTGCTAATGTGTCAGATGTAAAATCTTGCTCTCTGGGAGGAGGCATCTGGTCCCAGCATTAAAATATTAGTCCCTCAGATTGTAGTGGGCACTATATAGTAACCAGGAGCTATTACTGCTTTTAATGTTGAATATGTGAAATTAAATGAAAGTAAACCCCTTCCAATTAAGAATGGCTGATTCTGAGCTCTGTAGCTATGTTAGACAAAATGAATTGCAGATCAACCTGGATAGTTTATTTTCTTTGAGTATTTTAAAGTTTATATCATATTATCTTCCAATACACTCTCCTCAAGTTGATTATTAAGGTCTCAAATACTTTTTTTATGGAACCAGTTTCTTTGCTTTACCTGAAAGAGAAATTACCATTCAAGCTTTTGTTTTAGTATAGGAGAGAGTGAGGACCAATTCCTACCTGTGTTCTTTTGACAGTATTCTCCCTGGCTGACAGCTCATAAAGAAATGTTGGTAGATCAGAAGAGATATCCTAGAAGAGTTTTCTGATTTGATACTGTCGTATTTTACATGAAATTTATAGCACAAAACTTTTTAATAGATACAGCTTTGTAAATATCTTCTGCTATCTGTAGCAGATATATTTTGCCACTCTGCAACTTGTGAAAACTTATTAACTAATAATTCACGAATTTTTTTGAACAAGATACTTCTATATAAACAGAGGAAAAAACAAAGTTAGAAAGAGTATTTTAAAAACCTATAAGATAATACATAGTGATATAGTTTGGCTATGTCCCTACCCAAATGTCACCTTGAATTGTAATAATGCCCACATATCAGGTTGGGACCAGGTGGAGATAACTGAATCATGGGTGCGGTTTTTCCCATGCTGTTCTCATGATAACGAGTGAATTTTCATGAGATCCGATGGTTTTATAAGGGGCTTCCCCTTCCCCCTTTGCTTGGCACTCATACTCTCTCCTGCTGCTCTGTTAAAAAGGGTCTTCTATCATGATTGTAAGTTTCCTGAGGCCTCCCTAATCATGCTAAACTGTGAGCCAATTAAACCTCTGTTCTTTATAAATTACCCAGTCTCAAGTATTTCTTCATAGCAGCATGAGAACAGACTGATACACACAGTATGAGTAGGTATGCACAGTGTAATTATTAAAATCTTGGAACTGACCTCTTTTAGAAGCTCATGACCTTCCAAACAAACATGAATTTCACATTACTATTTAACTCCTCTTTGATAATCTTTAGTATCCACCAATTCTGCAGTTCTATCAGGGAAATATTACATGCAATAGGTCCTAACACACAGACATTTCATAAATATGTTTAATAAGTATTGCTGAAGAAATTGCTTGTGGGAAATCATAATTTATTCATTTAAAATATTTATGAAATTCTAATGCTGCTCTAGGCACTAAAATATTAAGATGAATAATAAAGAAAAGTGTTGATAATTTAAGTTACTTGACATTAATATCCCAGCTAAGTGGTTAGTTGCTACTATATGCTGAGTTACAGTACTTTTAGCAAACATGTAATTGAAAATTTTATAACATTTCATTATTTTACCCAGGCTCATGGACTGAGTACATGGTATGGTCAGAATTTGAAGCTATGGCAGTCTGTCATCAAGTCCATGCTCTTTACAATAATGCTAAACTATATCCTACATAAATGACCCACTATCTTATTTAATTTATTTAATTTTTTGACCCCCATATATGTTATTTAATTTCCTCCCAATTTTTGAGGTAGTATTAACTCTATCTTAGGTATTATGAGATAGAAGATGAGAAATGTCTAAAGATGCCAGATAAGTTTTTATTCTATTCCTCCCTTCCCCTCTACATTGATTTTCTTAAGAGTTGTGGGAATTCATGCCTCAGTCCTAAAAGGGAGGTCTGGGCAGGATCCTAGAGCATCCATTACACTATTTAATACCTACATGTCCTCCACGTTCAGCTCAATTATTTTCATATAAAAATCTTCCCTTGTCTCACTAACTAGATCAAATCCTCTTTTACATGCTCTCAGGGCACTGTGCACCTTCACTTTGTAGCCTTTATTACAGTTGCAGTTTCGTTTTATTTATGAGTTAATTTCGATCTTCTACACTAGGTCTCATGATCCACAAGAGCTTGGACAGTGACTGTTTTTTTTTTTTTTTTTTTTTATCCAACATTAGATCCCAGAGGCAAGCACAACACCACATACACAGTAAATGGAAAATGAGTAGAGAGGAAGTAAAAGAGCTCAACAGGGTCCAAGACAAACATTTCAGGGTGTGTTTTACTCAGGACCTCTGGTGATAACTACAAGAAGAATCAGGACTTTATCCCTGCTTTTGTGACTTGATTGAGATGGAAGAGTAACAGAATGAGGAAAACTGCAATGAGGAACTTAGGAGTGGGGTACCCAGTATCCTATTTTACCTTTGTTGGAAGTGATTTAAGAACTGGGTCCCAGTAATGGATCAAATGGTACAGGAGAACAGAGGCGGGGTCTCCTGACTGGGTTGGCTCCCTGTGTATAGGTCCAGAAGTAAAGAAACTTGTGTTGGCAATGGCTCCACATGGGGGTTACCATCAGCTCTTAGCAGTTTCTGGAGCAACGTCTCAGATTCCTTACCTCTACAAGTAAATCCCTGTCGTTAGAAAATCCCAAAGAGGCTTTTTCTTGCTCTCTTTTTTTCAGACTCAATAAATGAACTGTGGCTCTTCCCAAATTTCCTAGATATTTCTGAGGTTTGCAACTCAAGATTATTGTCAACATCAAAAGAGGAGGACAATCCTTCCAGTGATAATTCCAGACTGTGCCATTTTTTTTCTGATAACATATTTGAGACTCCCTAGAGTTGTGTTACTATGTCATAGTTGTGTTATTACATTATTAATACAGTGTATCAATAGCATAGTGTCACATAACCAGCTACTCATTTGATTCACTTACATTTGTCCTCAGGTAGGGAAACATCTGTGCATACCCTACTAGTTAAGACTAAGTTACCCCATTATCGGAGGATGCTATTGCAGGAGTGTGCATTATAAAGAAGCCCTCCATTCCTGTCTCTTCAGACATCAGCTCACTCCTGTTTGAGCAAAAGGGAAATGGGTGTCTGGACTAGGATGGGCTCTGAGCATCCAAATTTTGATGAAACAAATGTAAATTACCTGGATCAGAGGAAACTGAGAAGCTTTATTAATTACAAAACTATACTTGGAAATAATGCCATTTGTTCTAGAACAGTGGTTTCAGCGTAACACATCATTTTCATAACTACTTCATAACAACTCCTATTATTTTGAAATAAAATTCATACATATTTTCACTTACCAATACACATGATTAACAAAAAATAATGTATTAACTATACAGGAGAAATGCAATAGAAAAAAATCTTTAATTAACAAATATATTTTAATTTGCAAAAGCTTGGTCATGACTACAATGGAAGATTAAGTAACCGGAGGCTAGCACCTATATGTCTAAATACCATGAATATGGCAGTTACAGATGATGACTGATACATGCATATTTATTATTATGTACAACTTTGCCTTTAATCACCTGTTATTCAAATGATAAACTGTTGGTAAAAAGCATTGACAAACTCTTGGTAATATTTAAAATAAAGCAAAATACAATCTTCCTTTTTTTTTACATGATGATACTTTTTTTGAAACTTCAGCATATATTAAGAACTTGCCCTAAATACTTTGAATTTATATATTAAATGGACTCAATATCTCAGAATGAGATAAATTTAAACAGATCATTTACATATAAGAGTGCCTGGTAAAAAATAAAAATTGTGTGAAACTGTCTATTAATGTTCAGGGCATCTGGCATCTTAGATTCCAACTGCCTAAGTGGCATAGCACCTCTATCTTGTTCACAACCCAACCTGTGTTCACAGATTTCCAAACTGCTTCTAGAAAAAAGTGGATGAGGGACATTATTTTAGATTCTCTGAGATTCTTGTTGGTTTAATGCACACACCCAAACTGTCAAGTGAGGACCTAGAGGTGAGGAGCTCTCTTAGCTGCAAAAGACCTTTGAACCCATTGTCTTGACAAAGAGCCTTTATAAATACCAGTGTTCATGTGTGAATGTGTGTTGTACAACATGATGACCTTTTAACAGATAGCTTTCAAATGTGTATGATAGATACTGTTATGATTTATAAAGTAATGTTAAGTTCAAACTCATCTTAAAATCTGTGGCAAACATTTTGGATGACCTATTTTAACTCAAGGACAATCAAAGCTACCCATAATCCATGAGAGCTCATGCAATTTCTTGAACTAAAAAGTGGTCTTCAAAACAAAAATTGTAATTCTGATGTGCAAGTAATAATTATGAAGGAAAAGCAGATTTATTATCAGCACTATAATAAAGACAGCAACATCCAGCCAAGGGTCAGAATGAAAGGTTAGGAATCATGCTATAACTGTCTCAGTTTGTAGCAGATAAATAGAGGCCCTGCAGTAGCAGCTGACAAGTTAGTTAGGAGGTAGATCAGGTGTTGAAGTGCCCTAAAGGCTGTCAGAAATGCTATTGATTAGTCAATGATCGATTTTATCAATGTTGGTAGGGTGAAGAGGGCAAATTGCCTTCTTCTCTCTCTTTTGTAATGTCACACTGCCCTCACAGCTTATGGATATACTTAAGATTTTTATAAAATACTTTAAACAACTTTCGGTTCAAATAAAATCAGTACATTTACTACCCAGTATATGAGGCTGTTTATATGAAGCTGATGCATCCAAAAAGTTGATTAGTGGAATGTTTACTTATTAACTGTTTTTAGTTACTATATTAAACACTTACTTTGTAGCAAGTATTATTCTATATTTTGCTATATGTCACTACAAATTATTCTTTCATGGAAGCCTTAACATGCCCATTTTACAGATAAGCAAACCAGAGACTCAAAGAGCATGTGTCTTACTCGAGGTGTATTATAGGAATTATATTGATCTTCACCCTCAATCAGGTCAGCTTGATTTGGGGCAGCTTCAGACAGTGAGTGGTCATTTCAGAAGTGTCTGGTCTACAAAAGAAGGACCTCTCTTCTCTAATTGAAGCCTGTCTTACAAGCTGATCAAGTTTTTGGATTGCTGAGAACAATTAAGACTCCGTTTATTTTAAATGTTTTCTATTTCTTTCTTCCACTTTTCAGGTGCACCTCAGAAGACAGTACTGAATGCACAAAAGATGAACCACACACATCTTTCATATTAGACATTTTGTAGTGATAATTTTAAATTTATATTACATAATAAGAGGCAAAAGTAAAATAAAAATAGAACAATAGAAGTTGTCAGAGTTGATGTCAACTAACTCATGCCAAATCATATAAATGGTGAATTCTACATTACTGAATGGGTCATTTTAAAGGTGATGATCATTTCTGTAAATTGACACCAGTTGAGTCAGCATGAAAGTAAGATGATGATCAGGTTTACTTTATAGACATGCTGAATGCTGAAACCTGCTAAAGCAATTTCTTAGAATTTATTTCTGTAGAAAACAGTTGATCCAATTTTCAGTCCTCTCAGCTTCCTAAATTGACAAATGCAAGCACTTCTACAGCCAGAATCACACCAAGAAAACATTTATACTCTGTGCTGAAGTCTTTCAAAGATTTTTGGATGTTTGGTTCAGAAAACAAATAGAGATATGAGAGATTGGGTCAGAGGTGAGAAGGAAGTAATTTTTTTCCAAGGCAATTACATTTGAACTTGAGTGTACATGTCAATAGTACTGGATTTTAAATTACATCTGGATAGTTTCAAGATTTATATTATTTTTGTGAATATTAGATTGAAATGAATATCTATATCACATTTTATTCACTTCAATTTTGGAGTATTTTTTGTAAATGTTTTGAACTTTCCCCCATTTTCCCCCTCAAATAATTTTTTCTTAATCCTTCAACAAGGTTCTGTAGCTAGAAAGTTATTTAATAGTCAATATTTTAAAGTTATGGTTATTTTCATAATTTAAAGGATCATTACTTTGGTGCTGAGTAAAAATAGCAGTTAGACAGTTATTGTCAGCAATGTAACAGTATAAAAGAATGTACATTTCTCCTTGTTAAATTTGATCATCACCTCAAATTCAACAGTTTCAAATAAGGCTTCTTATTCTCCTGTCCCTACACCTAATAATCTTATTTGTATGAATGATATCACTGTATTTCCAGGTAATCATCAACTCCCCATCCAGTTGATCCTTGCCTTTTATATACTTACTTCCCTTGTCCTGCACCTTCTTCCTTCACAATGACTTTGCAGCCAGCCGGTCTCTCCTCATTGCTGATTACACCACCAGAATTCAGCCCTAGAATAGCTTCACCAATCTGCACATCATCCTCAGTTAATTTTCCTAGAACATTGTATTAGTCCGTTTTCATGCTGCTGATAAAAACATACATGAGACTGGGCAATTTACAAAAGAAAGAGGTTTAATTGGACTTACAGTTCCACATGGCTGGGGAAGCCTCACAATCATGGCAGGTGACAAGGAGGAGCAAGTCACATCTTACACGGATGGCAGCAGGCAAAGAGAGTTCATGCAGGGCAACTCCTGTTTTTAAAACCATCAGATCTCCTGAGACTCATTTGCTATCATGAAAACAGCATGGGAAAGACTCATCTCCATAATTCAATAATCTCCCACCAGGTCCCTCCCACAACACATGGGAATTATGGGAGCTACAAGTTGAGATTTGGGTGGAGACACAGAGCCAAACCATATCAAACATGATATCTTTTGCTTAAAATATAATGTCTAGCAATTTCCTACCAAATAAGTGCTAAATAATTTTAACCTGGTATGCAATTTCCATTAAAAGTTATCCTCCAATTACTTTTCAAGCCTCCTCACCACTTGTCTTTAGTTCTTGTAGTTCAGTAGTTTGTCCAGAACATCTGGAGCATTCCCAAAATCTGTGACTTAATTTATGCTCTTTGATCTAAGAAGAATATCATCTGGCTTTCCACCTCTACATCAAAGTTGGCTTATCCTTAAATCCCATCAACAATGCCAACAATTTCCTGATTATCTGAGCCAGATGTGAATTTTCTTGTTTCAAAAATTCTATGATATTTATTGTATTTTCTATATCCCTTTTGGGATACTTGCCACTGGAAACATTCAAGAAATTTCCCTAATGTTGTTTGGCTACAGTAGAATACAGAAGCTAGGTCTTCTGAGTCCTATGCTACTGCTCATGTCATTTACATTGCATTTACACCCTCAGAGTCATGATAATTTACTACTTTAATTACTTGAACACTCATTATCTAGATAAACACAGGCTTAGTTTCTTGTGCCTTTCAGAGAAGTCAAATTCATATTGCATGAGAAACAAGATCTTCACAGCTGTGGAGATCCAGCTGAGATGTCCATCACAAACTGCTGAAGCAAGCATTCAATGAAGTAAGTTCCCAGGAAGCTTGCATTCTCCTGTGAAGTCAAACTCATCAATGCTGAGATCAGATCCATCTTTAGCACTTTATGAGATCCTCAGAGGTAGAGATTTTTAACAAGATTATGTGTGATCAAATCATGCAAAATTTTAACAAATGTAAGAGCAGTTATTTTAGTGGAGGTAGATGATGTTTTGATTTCATACTCATTAATGAATCACTTAGCTGTACACTGCTTAGGATGGGGAAAATATGCTTTTTATGAGCATTCCCCATCAGGATATGGATAAGTATGAAACTCTGGCTGGGATAATTTGATGTGAGGCTTTTGGCTTCTTCAAGCTGCTAGGCAGCATGAGACAGTGATGGCTATAGCATGCTCTGTACTCCATTGCCTGTCTCTGTGTGTGTTTTCATCATTCACACAGCAGTGGGTGTATGAATGACTGCCTCAAGGACGTCCATGAGTGCTTCTACTCTGTGGAGGCAAAAAAGCTTCCTGGAAGAGAAAAATTCTTCCTTCTCATAGCAGAGTAAAATGGATTTAAATTAATGCATGTGTGTGTGTGTGTGTATATTCACACCAAAATTCTATCAGAGAAAGCTAATCAAGCTTTCTGTGATTGACTAAGTTTATACGCATAGTTGCCAGACTATTATGTTTTCAAGAATTATTTCAAACTGTAGGTACGAAAATAAGTGAGTCTAGAAATCTTGGCTCTTTTTCAGTTCCTTGAAGTCTATGAAGCTTTACAAGGCACCTGATAAAAGTCTTATTTATTGATGCTACTTTCTGAAATCTAGATTGAATTTTAATTTTTTCTGTAGTTTTCCAGAAATAAAACAGTTTAATAACTTAATCATTGCCCTAGCTTGGTATTTATTTCATCCTCTTTCCCTGAGATATGCAAATAAATGTCTCTTTGCTAATATCTTTTCTCTATTCTCTAGTCTGAAAGCTGATGCAAAGAAGTCATTAAAATTGATAGCAGTATCCCCCAGTTCAGTGAATAAATTACACTTTCCATTTCATGGAGGTCCCATTATCTCTAGCCCTGACCCCTTCTTACTTTTCTACTTGAAAGGATCCTGATTTATCTCAAACTCTTGTGCAATCTTTCTTTCATTTTCTACCCTTAATTTTCTTATCATATTTTTTACACTTTCAACTTCATTCAGTCATCTCAGTGCTTCTCTCTACCTCATGTTTTATACTGTACATTTTCTTCTTTCTTTGCTTTGATTAGTTTTTCAATTCTTCTCATTCTCTACATTGACTTTTTATTCTAACTAAAATCATATTTATTTCTGGATGGTATGCACAGCCCTTGAACATACTTTAATTTACCCTTCAGCCTATTTCATTTACTCTTTCCTTTTGCTTTTCCCCCTTTATTTTTTATTTGGTTGGCTTGTATGCTTCTACTCAAAATTTGCTTTTCTTTCTGCCTATTAAAATCATATTTTGCCCTTTTGTATTCCTTTGGTTGATTTGGTAGAACCAATCCCAAATCCAACTTTATTACTTTGATTTTACTATCATATTTTTTATCTGTAATAATATCTCCTGTTACTTAAACTACTTTTGGAATTACAAAGAAAGCACATTTTCTTGGCCTTTTAAAAAATGTTGTAAGAAAGTATTGTAAGCAGTAAAGTGGTAAGAGGAGGAAACACTGTGTTGGTGGAATCTTTGTTGAAACTTTCAGCTTTGAACTTCACACACAGAAAACCATTAAATGCTGGGATAATAGAACCAGTTTCATTGTATCCCCTTTGTTTGGCTATCTCTATGGTTTATCAGTCCCCATAGAATAGAGGACTGGAGGGGGTCTTGAGAGGTCATTTAATCTATTGCTCTATGGCCTGAAGGTTCTAAGGGCTCATATGCTCTACAAGATACCTTTTCACTTTAGTTCTTATCAGTTTAAATGGTGTTTGGAATTCTTGGTAAATATTTGGGAAGGTTGCAAATGTCACAGGGAAAAAAGAACTTGTATACACAAAAATCATAGAAAAGTCACCTATTAAAAAAATCTGAACAAGAAATTGTCAGAACAATGAAAGCGTTTATCAATTGGAAAGTATGTCTCTGGCTTATTGCAAAAATTTTTATACAGAAAGTATAAAAGATTTTAATGTTTTGGCCTAACGTTTCATGAGGATGAATATTCACAGAAATAACAATAATACGGGCTTTTATGTCATATAGGCAGTAATGAGTCAAATATACTGAGAATAATGTGCCTATTTTCTGCACAGCACTGTGATCCATCAGTGATGACCTATTCTCTCCAAGAGATTAATATTCTTAGAAGAAACAGGAATGATATTGGAAGTCATTGCAAGAATATAAATACTGGGTTATTATAGATTGAACTAAACAATGATAATTTAAAATGAGTCATTTTTATACTACATTTTATACTAACAATACTTCTGACTCAGTCTCTGACTCATATTATTAAAATCCCATGATTTTCCAAGACCAATTTTTCTTTTTTTTCTTTTATATTACTTTTATTTTTATTTATTTTTATTTTTTATTATACTTTAAGTTCTAGGGTACATGTGCATTATGTGCTAATGTCGTGGCTGCGGTTCTGTTACATACTGTCACCTACTTGTGCATCGTTGCGCGTGGTGCTATACCCTCAACTCGTGCCAGCATCCCATCCAACCCTCATCACTACCACTCCAGGTATCAACTCCCAATGCGCAAATCCTCCCCCCGCCCCCCCTCCCTGCGTGATAGGCCCCGTGTGTGATGTTCCCTTCCCGAGTCCCAAGTGAGCTCCATTGTTCAGTTCCCACCGTATGATGAGAACAGTGCGGTGTCCTGGGTTTTCGTTCTTGCCGATAGTTCTGCTGAGAATGATGGCTTCCTCAGGCTGCATCCATGTCCCTACAAAGGACACAAACTCAATCCTTTATTATGGCTGCATAGTATCCATGGGTTGCTATAATCTTTGCCACATTTCTTATCCAGTCTGTCACTGTGGACATTTGGCCGTTGATTCCCAAGTCTTTGCCTAATTGTGAACTACGTGCCGCAATGAACAGACTCGTAGCATGTGTCTTCTTTATAGCAGCATGATTTATAATCCTTTGCGGTATATAATGCAGTAATGGGATGGCTGGGTAGTATGGTACTTCTAGTTCTAGATCCTTGAGGAATCACCATACTGTTTTCCATGATGGTTGAACAAGACCAATTTTTCAACTGATATTTAGAGAGGTAAGATGGGGTAGATTGAGTAGCATCTAGTTGTTTTTTATGGATGAAAAACTGTCAAATTCAGATCTCTCTATATTAGATAGTTCTAATTTTGGGGTGACTTAGCCCTTAGTGACTACATAAGGCTACAAACTCATTGACAAAATAACAATACATAAACAAAAATTAGACCAAACAATGACTATTGATTTCAACCAAAATATCTAACTAATCTTCATACTCTTCACTTAATTTACTTAGAACATTTAAACTTCACAGAGTTTTTTTAAAGTAATTATCACTTCAAGAGTTACTAAGAATTTCAAAGATGATATGAAAATAATTTGCAATGAATAAATGCACATCAGTACACATGTCAAACCGATAACTTACTGTGACAGGTTGTTCACTTAGAAGAGATAAAATTATTGAAATTCAAGAAAAGAAGCATTAATGTCCTATAGTTGAAACTGATTAACAAACAGAAGCTAACAAAAAGTGAAGAAAATAGTAAGCACTGATGTGGAGGTAGTATCAAATCATTTCAATATAAAATCAAAATTCAGGAATTCAGTGCGTGTTTGATATCCATGTTAACCCTTTTTTTGCTTTATGGAGTATTCAAATATAGTCTGAAGGCATTACTATATAAAAACATGTTGGTAACAAAATATATTTATTGCAGGAGAGTTGCAAGTTAAATAATAACTCAACCTAACAAGAGAAGAAGGGGGAAAAGTTCATGGCAATTTGGAACAGATCCTATGTTCCATGAAATAACAAAACTATCAACAAAAAAATTGTTTTTCAGCATTAACATCCAGAGACATTAAGGATAAAAACATAGATAATTGATATCTGGCATGGTAACATATGCCAACTTTGGTAGCAAGTGTTGTATTCAACTTTGGAACTTCCAGTATACTTATATTGAGTGCCTTTCATTACTAGTAGTTTAGATCCAGCTCTGTCACTTTTCTCAGCATGTAACTGTTGAAATCTCACTTCAATTTTCCAACTCTCAGTTGGTCTGTATGTCAGATAATGATGTTTACCTTAAAAAATCTTCATGAGAATCAGCTGGGATAATGTTTATATATAAATTATGCAGAATAGTAGCTGGTGCATATTAGATGAACAATAAATTACAGGTCTTTGCCACATTGTTGTATCATTTTTCCCCTAAACTAGTGCAATTTCTTCCTTGCTAGATAGCTTTTTTCAGTCTTCTCCAGTCTTCTCAAGACCATTCTACATGTAATTTTCATATTACTGTTTTCCAAACAACATGCCAATTGCAACATATGCCTGGTCAAAATTGTCTTCTCAATAAATTAAATTTTAGTTAACTTAGCCCAGTCCCTGTATTTCCCAGTGTTGTCTAATTTCTCTACTTTTCCAGCCTAATTTTCCAAATGATTTATATGCAACAGCTAAATTGTACTGCTTGTTATTCCAGAATATATTTCTTACTTTCTCACCTGTATGTCTTTGCTTATACTGCCCACTGTAGAGTGCTTATGTAGCCTCCTGGAATCTGTGCTGGAATTTGACTGTTTACTCTCAAATCAATTTCCTGTTCTTCTCTTTTGCACTGAGTCATGGCAAGTACATTTCCCAGATTTTCTTTAGCAATTGATTTCTGAGTAAAATTAACCAATGTGAGGCACTGACAGAAAACTAGAAGGTAGAAAAGTAAGAGTATTTCTACTGTTCTTTTTCCTTCTTTACCTCAGGCAGAGTCTGTAGCAACCCCTGAAAGTCCTCCATGTTCTCCGGTTCAGCCAGCTACCCTTTCCTCTATGGTTTCAGCTTCCACTGGGGATTCTGTATCTTGGGGTCTGGTCAAGCTGTCTACTCTTATTTTCCTGCAGCCTTGAGGTGGAGTGAGCCTTCAGAGATAGATATCTTCAGAAACAGCTATTTCTGAGTTGCCTGTGTGGCTGCTGAGCATTTCCATCCCTTGTGTATCAGTTTCCCTGTATTCAGTTTCCTTAGGTTGAAGAATGTACAGTGGTTTCTGCTTCCTTGTTAGACTAGACTATGCCTACTACAGAGTGACATAGTTTTGGATTTAAATACTGGCTCTGATATGTCAGCAAAGCTACTTAGCTGAGTTTCAGTTTATTCACCAATATCTGAATAATGTTCTGTAAGGTTTAAATAAAAAGCATGTATGAAAACACATATATAATATCTGGAATACATTAGTTAATTAATACTTGGGTTTTCACTTCTCATTTTCTATGCTACAAGCCTTTTAAATAAATATGAGCTGAAATTAATTGATTATTTGAATGTAAGGGAATAAATAAAATCTTAGGTAATGTTTACCTTTTAGATGCATCTAATCATTTATATCATTAATACTCTAAAAGTGTGTCTTATTATTAATTTGAATCTTAAGGGGTTTTAGTTGTAAGCATATGTTAGATAGACTTAGTAGATTACTAAGCAACTATTTTATATCAAACATCATTTTCTAAGTATACGTGGAAGGTCCTATTTTAAGAAAATATTATGTGGCTCAGGGAATGTGTGCCAGGTGAATATGGATGAACTGAGGGTAGAGCAATCCCAAAAGTCCTGAGGGAGAAAAGTAACAGGAAGAGTGAGGGATTTGTTGGATAAACATTAAGGTCAGGGGATTAGACTTAGGAATCAGAAGGAACTTTCCAATTACAGGGGATTTTCTCTTTTTGCCTTCAGTATGAACAAGAAATGAAAACAATCTAGGACTGTTTCCCATCTATGGAGGCCAATAAGTTGGTGATCTGAAACACACTTTCTTCTCCTATGATAGCTCATGAAGGTGGGGCCCTTCTATTTTGATTATTCATGACTTTTCTGGAAGCACCTCTTCAGACCTCAAAGCATTTTTCTATTGTTTCTGCCAGAACCATGACTACAGTGGTTTAGTGATGCCTGTAGCCAGGCATTCATATTTTGTCCTGGGAAAAGCACTAGCCAATATACTGTTTGTCTTCTGCATTTCAGGTATAAGAGGCTTGCTGTGATCTTTCTGTACAAAGTATCCAACTCCTGGACTGAAGTCTGCAGCAGAGAACAAAGGTTAATTTCTTGTCTCCCCAAATCCCAAATAAACAGATTTCTACTTTAAGAACTTGGGCATCTAGAGAACTTCATCTAAGTTGCAAAGGATTAAAATAAGCTCTATTTAAGCTGGAGGCATATTACCTGACTTCAAATTATACTCCAAGACTCTAGTAACCAAAACAGCATAGTACTGCTATAAAATAGGCACAAAAATAAATGGAACAGAATAGAGAACCCAGAAATAAATCTGTAAATCTACAGAAAGTTAACAAAGTTAGCAAAAATATAAACTTGGGAAAAGCCACCATTTTCAATAAATAGTACTGGGAAAATTGGATCACCATATGCAAGAAAATATAATTGGGCATCCATTATTCACTATATTTTAAAAATCAACCCATGATGAACTAAAGGCTTAAATGTAAGAACTGAAACTATGAAAATACTAGAAGAAAACCTAGCAAAAACTCTTCTGGACATTGATCTAGGAAAAGATATCATGGCTAGTAACTCAAAAGCACAAGCAACAGAAACAAAAATAGACAAATGGGAATTAATTAAACTAAAAGGCTTCTGCACAGCAAAAGAAATAATCAATACAGTGCACAAGTGGCCTATAGAGTGAAAAAACATATTTGCAAACTATGCAACCAACAGAGGACTATATCCAGAATTTAAAAGGAGCTCAAACAATTCAACAAAAACAACAACAAAAAAATAACCTAATTAAAAAGTGAAAAATGACTTGAATAAACAGTTTTTTAAAGAAGACATACAAATGACCAAGAAGCATATGAAAAACTCCTCAGCATCACTGAGCATCAGAGAAATGCAACTTAAAACCACAATAGGATACCATCTTACACAAGTCAGAATGTGGTTATTATTGAAAATAAAAAAAATCACAGATGTTGACAAGGTTGCAGAGAAAAGGAAACGCTTATACACTGTTGATGGAAATGTAAATTAGTATAACCTTTACAGAAAACAGTATGGAAATTATGCAAAGAACTAAAAATATAACTCCCATTCAATCTAGCAATCCCATTACTGGATATTTACCCAAAGGAAAAGAAATAATATCAAAAAGATACTGCCTCTAACATATTTATCACAGTAGCATTCACAATAGCAAAGATATGGAATGGATCTGTGTCTGTCAACAGATAATTGGATTAAAAAATGTGGTAGACATACACAATGGAATACTATTCAGCCGCACAAAATGAAATAATATCTTGTGCAAAAGGATGGATGGAACTAGAGGTCATTATGTTAAGTCAACTCAGAAACAGAAAGTCAAATACCACATGCTCTCATTTACAAATGGAAGCTAAATAATATGCAGACATAGAGTGTGGATTGATAAACTACGGAGGCTTAGAAAGGTGGGAGAGTGGGAGGGGTTGATGGATAAGAAATTACTTAATGGGTACAATGTCCATTATTTGGGTGATGGCGACACTAAAAGCCAACTTTACTACTAAGTAATATATCCATGTGACAAAACTATATGGTAAATATATATTTATGATATATAATATATATTATATTAAATTTATATATAATTTATATATGAAGAAAATATATATTAAAACAATGACACGTGGACTCTACTACAGACCATTGTCTGCATCTGGGATAAATTCTAGTTAGATACGTTAAGAGAGAAAAGAATCCAGCCAGTGTTAAAGATTGTGGCTATAGGAGTAATCCAATTTCCCCAGAGACTTTTTCATCTGTGAATTAGCGGTAGTGGCCAATATGGGATGACATCTGGAATAAGCAAAAGCTCCTCTCAATTTTTTGTGTTTCATTAGCTCTATCCCTCAAGAAAAACTTAATTCCTTAGAGTCAAGAACTCATTGGCCCAATCACCTTCAACTTTTAACTACAAAATCCATGGAACATTCTGAAATATTGAACGACGCTATATCAAATTTTGATTGCAACAACATAAGTTCTTATGAGAGATAGTCTTAAATTATCTCTATCAAACATGCTTACTAACCTAAATACAGAGGTAGCTAAGCCATTTTAAAAATGCTCATTGGTCCTTCAAAATACATAGGATTTTGAGGGTTTTTTTCCCCCCCAATTGTAGTTGTTACCCTGGTAATACAGGTTAATTTAGATTCTTGATATGAGATTGAATCAGGTTACCTTAAACCATGGAAATAGTTTTTTTGAATACCTCTACTCTTTCTGTTGTGTTCTTACTGGGAATAATGAAAGATAAGGGCATTATCCATAAGGACTGACATGCATAATCAGCTAAGCATAATATAATGCAGAATAAAGTGTGTGCTAGAAGAGAGATGATATGAGAGTAGAATAGAAGGAACATTTACTTCTGATTAAAGCATTGGAGAAGATTTAATTACAATTGCATTTAAGCCAAGATTAAAACATGGGTAATATTTAGCTTAGTTGGAAATCATAGAAAGAGTATACATGGTTCAAAAAAACATAAGCAAAGTTACGGAAGAACTCAAGAGTGCATGGACAGGAGGTTTGGAGAACCACAAGCACTTGGACTGGAGTTTATAGTTCCGGTTAGAATAAATTGAGAGGTATGTGAGGGAAGATAATTTAAATCATAAATTATAGATTTTTTATCTGGAGGCCTCAGAACTTTCCATTTTGGTAAAGACACCCCATCTCAGGATACTGAACAGGGATACTATGTGATTCAGCCTCCATTTTGAAAAAGTAAACCTTAAGGATGTTGTGAGGTACATTAGACAACAGAGAGGCTAGAAATAGGCCAGTTTAGGAGTCTATGGAATAGACCAGACAAGGGATTCTGAGTGCTTGGATTTGGTCATTGGCTATGAGAATGAAAAGTCTGGATGAACATGAAAAACATTCTTGAAGGTGAATTAAGACCCTAGTAACTAATTAAAATTGTAAGGTGGACAGGTGAATATAGAAAAAAATTGTTTCAAAAATTCATAACTGAAAAAATAACAGCCACATTAACAGACATACAGAGCACAATGACTCAAATCAGCTTTGGCAGAAGGGCAGGTAGTTTAAGACATTGAATTAGTAACATATGTGGGTACTCGTATGTATAATGGTTCTGTGAGTAAGCAGTTCAGAAGATAAACTGAAATTGTGACTGAGTCTTGCAAATATGCAATTGTTAAATTTTTTTCCAATCCTTTTATCTGACACAATCTGCCAAAGGTACTTCCATTTCCGCCTACAGCATTGACTCCCCAATATGTATCTGCTGAGTTTCAGCCCCACATTTTAAATTACCTCTTTATTGCCACACTCAGATATTTTAAAAACATGCCAAACTCAACATTTTCAAAACTAGTGTCATCATTTCTAATCCTCCAATCAAACCTGCTCTGAAGCCTGAAGAAATTACGGTGCTGGTGAATGCCATTACTATTATCAACCTGGATACTAACAACTTACCCCACAGCAACACAAAACAAAACATATATACAAGCTTGTGAGTCATCCTAACTCCTCTCCATTTTGATATCACTTTTCTAGATCCTAATCCTTTTTTTTTTAAATATTACTGAAATAAGTTTCTACCAGATTTTCTTTTCTGTGGACTGTCAAATCCACTACCTGTACAGCTACCTGAGTGCCACATAAAGTGGCGATATCATTATTTCACCTTTAATCCCATTATACTGTTTTTGTTCATGTGGCTTACTTTGTTCCTAAAGGAAAGAACAACCTACTTTGTTGTTTTATTTTAATGATTACTTTCTGGAATAGCGATCCTCAAAAGTTTCTGAATAAACAAAAATATTTATGTTTAAAATAACTAATATAAAATGGTAGTTGAAGATGTGGCAGTGGGGAATGACCAAATGTAAAGAAAAAAGAAGAGAAGCAAATTACAACTTTCAAAGAAGGAGATCAAAAGATAAAGCTGTAGAGGATTTTAAGAAATGGATCATTATAAAAGAACCAAAGGGAAATAACATTTAAGAGAAGAACATTTCAAGAAGGAAGACTTATTTACTTACCTAATCTGTAAGCAGTAAACTATTACGACTCTCGAAACTCTTCGCTGCTTTCTCCTTTTGTCAGCTTGATGTTTTCTCTTCCACTTTTTCTACCAGCCACATGCATACAGCTGTTGTCCACAGTTCCATCCTTCGCCTGCTTCTCCTTCCACTGTGTACCATCTCCCTGGGAAATCATTTCCATTTCTGAAAATAAACTATCACTGAGGCACGATGACTTCTAAATCCGTATTCCCAGCCCTCTTTGTTTCTACCGACAATTTCTACAAGATTGCATGTGTCCACATTTCCACAATGAAGTCAACTTCTTTCCCAAATATGCTCATCTAATACCACCTATATTCTATAAATCTTGCTTACTGTAAGCATTTCTTTTATTTCACAAGCATAAAATGTGCTCTATTCTTGATTATGTTCTTTCTTATACTCCAATTCATATCAGTCACCAAATTTCATCAATTCTGTCTTCTAAAGGTGTCTTACATCTTCTTCCCTACCATCTCCTCTTTTACTATGTTCATTCAGTTCTTCAGCATGATTTGTGTAGAATATTACAGAGGCTCAAAACAGGTACGTTCACCACAATCTCTCCCAATCCAAAGTATCCTTCATATGGTTGTCAGAGATAATTTTCTAAAGTGGAATGTGAAATACTCTCATCTGTTTAAAAAAAAAAAAAAAACAAATAAACAAATGGAACCATCTTAGCTCTATAATGATCAGAGAAAAATTTCCAATATTAATATCTTATGAAGGGACTTCTAAAATATGACTGCAACTATAATTTTTGGAAACATCTCTAAATGCTTTGTATACCTCACAAAACAAATAGAAAAGTTCTCAAATTGTCATACGCAACATGTTTTGTTACATTTTCATGCCTTTGTAGAATATGTATACTTATCTGGGAATTCTTCCCCTGTCCATTAATAATATGTAGCTTCTTTTTAGAAAATATCTGCTTATTCGTGATGAATTGTTTTAAATGCTATCCTTTTTGTAAAAAATGTTTAGATTTAATGTGTTTGTTTGTTTGTTTGTTTGTTTGTTTTGAGATGGAGTCTCACTCTGTCACCCAGGCTAGAGGGCAGTGGCATGATCTCAGCTCACTGAAACCTCGCACCCCAAGGTTCAATCTATTTTCCTGCCTCAACCTCCCAAAGTAGCTGGGAATACAGGTGCCCACCACCACGCCCAGCTAATTTTTGTATTTTTAGAAAGAGACGGGGTTTCGCCATGTTAGCCAGGCTGGTCTCGAACTTCTGACCTCAGGTGTTCTGCCCACCTTGGGCTCCCAAAGTGCTGGGATTACAGGTGTAAACCATCACGCCTGGCTAGAATTAATGTCCTTAATCCAACTTTTCAAAGAGAAAAGCCTCTAGTTTGTAGTTAGAAGCTATGTCTTCTTACAAATTTATATCTGTGATAACCATTTAAATTGTGATCATAATAAAAGGTATCTGTTCAAAAGAAAATTACCTCTACTTTTTCTACCCTCTGAATTATCTCACTGGTATAGCGTGAACCTCTAATTTCATGTGCTTTTCAGTGAATGTTTGCTTTTGTTTCGCTGCTAAGATGAAATGAAAGCCCATAGTTTTCTACCTAATACATATTTTTGTACCAAAATGCATTGTTCAGAGCTAATTTGTATCAGATGTTCAGCCATTAGATAAACTAGCATTTCTTCACTGCAGTGAAAACTATGAAACTGTAGCCAAGAAACTGATCCCGTTTTTTTTTTTTTACTTTATTTTGTCTTGCTAAAAAAATTAAAAAGAATAAGCTTTGCCTTATATTACTGTCATGCTTATACTTCTTTTACCACCTGAAATCTATGATACACGTTTAACAATAAGTAAATGGTTAAGAAACATACCATGCAGAGACAAATTCAGTCTGCAGATGACAATCACTGCCAAAATGCCATCTGAACCATGATAGTTCAAATTTTGGCCTGAGTACCCAAAAAGAAAGAAATCTGGATAATGCAGAGGGGGAGGCCAAGTGAAACCCAATCATGCTAAGCACCACAATTGTAAAGTCAAGGTGAATAAGAAGAAATGAAAAGCTATTCATCGAAGCTGCCTCCACATGGGACAAATGATTCTTATGCTTGAAATAGATTTAAGTGTCCCCAAACAGCAATCTCACTCTCGCACAGGAAATGAAAATAAAAGCAAGCAAGCAGCCAGTCAGAAACAGTCACCACCTTCTGGGTACAGCCACTTGAGAGCTGGCAGAATGTGCAGCTCTGTCAGATCCACGCAATTATAAAAACATTTGAATAGGAATACTTGAAAATGATCTTTAACTCTAGTGGGATGCTGAAATTACTTTTTTGAACTTTTCTCATTTTTCTCAGGTTTTTTTCTGACTCTGTAAGGTAAATTATGACCTAAATGTTTCATGCTCCGCTTTCTAGTTGGATTTTGGGGCTTATCATAATTTTATTTGTATATGTTGAGAGGTTTTAATAAATTGTGTCAACTAGAAAAACAGTGGGAATCATTGTTTCAGATATGGAGTGGCAGCATACAGGCTTGAGCTGTTATTATTTGAAATTCCATTGAATTCTAATTTTTTTAAAGAGGTAGTTGTTCATACTTTATTAATGTTTACTAATTGTAGAATGTAATTCTTGACACTCAAGCATCATATAGCAGTTAAAGACACGGAAAAATGATTGTATTTGAACGCAGGCAAGCGGGCCTGTTTATTATATTATGTTTGTTTTCATGTGCGTGTGTGTGTGTGTGTGTGTGCACGTGTGTATCTGTCTCTGTGCATATGTGTGTATGTTTAGTTTAATTGGATATGTCACTTAGCAGCTATGGTAACGTGTAAATCCTGAGATTCTATCTTTTTGAACTTTTAAAATAGTTATCTATTAGCAGTAAATCTTGGCCTACTCATATCACAGATTTTTTGGGGGAAAAAATCGTAACAGATCATGTGTTAGGTCAGTTTGTAAAAACTAAATTAACAGACACATTAAATGCTTTGCTATTTAGAAGGCAGCATTAGGAGTCATGTGACTTATATTCTAGTTTCTATTCTACCACTTACTTGCTTTATGGCCATCGGTGAATCAGTTAACCTTTATGTGCCCCTGTAAAAGGAAACTGATTTTTGTAGTTGATGATTACTTCAAAAAAGCATATTTATTTCCTTTTTCTCTTATAATTCTTGGGTAGTAGTTACAGTAATAACAAAAATAACTGTCACTTATTGAACACACACTTCAAGATTATATTATCAAAAGGTTAAGATTAGAATTAATGAAGACCAACCATGATCTATTTGTGGATCAAATAATTATAAACATTTAACATCTTGATACATAGTTCACTCTCACTCCTAGCCTTTGTTCATAGTTCCTGCAGTCTAAGATATTTTCACATATTACAGATGAATATGCTGATTTAATAATGATCCTTTTAAGCTCTATGACACCAAGGGCACACATTTGAAATTTGTGACAGAATTTAGATTTGTGATTTGGTGAGAGGACAGAGCAGTTCTAACTGATAATATTAATAGTAATAATTAATATTTAAGAGAGTACATACCATATTCCAAGTAGTCTTGTAAATAGTTTACATAAGTTCATGGTTTCATCTTCACAATATGCCTAGGAGATAAATTCTATTATTTTACATTTTACAGATGAGAAAATTGAAGAACTGAGAGCATTAGTTCACATAAATAATAAGAGACACAACCTAGACATGATCTAAGGCCTCTGGGCTCCAGTTGAGCCATGGGCTCTACCATCAGCAAACTATGATCTAACTGCTTGATTTTACTTAAAAATAATTGGTAGTCTTACTAGTTTATGCCTAAAATAATAATAATAATAACTTAGCCAAACTCTCCTACAGGTGAATTTTTAATATTCCAGGGTTACTTGAAAAAGAATATTGAAGCTATTATACACATCTCTTTGATGATTTGATGGAAACATAATTTCAAATAATATATTTCAGTAGTGCATATAATCCAGGAAGGGAGGCAGAGCAAGATGGCTAAATAGAAGCTTCCACAAATTGTCCTCCCCTCAGAAACAAAAATTTAACAACCATCTACACAAAAAAGTACCTTCATAAGAACCAAACCTCAGGTGAGTGATTACAGTACCTGATTTTAACTTCATATTGCGGAAAAAGACACTGAAGAGGGTAGGAATGACAGTCTTGACTTGCCAATGCCACTCCTCTCCCTAGTCTGCTAGCAATGGCTACATTGTGCAAAGAGATAATCCATGCTTTTGGGGGAGGGAGAGTGCAGTGACTATGGGACCTTGCATTGGGACTTGGTGTTGCCAAGACCGGGCAGAACTCAGGTGGTGCCCACGGAGGGAACATTTAGACCAACCCTAGTCAGAGGGAAATTGCCCATCCCAGTGGTCAGAACCTGAGTTCTGGCAACCCTTGTCACTTTGGCCTTAAAAGCTCTGGGGTTCTAAATAAACTTTAAAGGTAGTCTAGGTCACAAGGACTGCAAATCCTAGGAAAGTCCTAATGCTGTGCTGGGTGTGGAGTCAATGTCCTTAGAGGACATGTAACCCTGTGACACATCAGCTGGGGTGGATAAGGGAGTGCTTGCATTACCCCTTCCCCAACCACAGGTAGTGCAGCTCACAGCTCCAAAAGAGACCTCTTCCTTCTGCTTGAGGAGAGGAGAGGGAAGAGTAAAGAGGACTTCATTCTGCAACTTGGATACTCGTTTAGCCACAGTAGGATGGAGCATTGGGCAGAATTGTGGGGTTCACATTCCAGGCCATAGCTCCCAGATGACATTTGCAGACACATTCTGGGCCAGAAGAAAACCTGCTGCCTTGAAGGGAAGTACTCAATCCTGGCAGGATTCATCATATGCTGACTAAAGAACCCTTGGGCCCTGATCAGCAGCAGTAGCCAGGTAGTATATCCCATGGGTCTTGAGTGAGACTGTGAAATACATTGGCTTCCAGTGTGACCCAGAACATTCACAGCTGTGGTGGCCATGAGGAGAGACACCTTCTGATTGAGAAAAGCAGACAGAAGAGTAAAGGGGACTTTGTCTTGAGCTTAGGTCTCAGTTTGGCCACAGTGGGAAAAAGCACCAAGTGGGCTCTTGAGACCCCCAATTCCAGTGCATGGCTCTTAGATTGCATCTCTGGGCCTGCTCTGGGCCACAAGGGAGCTCACTGCCCTGAAGGGTGAGTCCCAGCCCTGGCAGCATTTACCATAAGGATACTGAAGGGCTCTTTGGCCTTAAGTAACATTGCTGGTACCTTGACAGTACTCCCTGTGGGCCTGTGGTGATTATGGATACTGGGAGAGTCCTCTGCCTGAGGAAAGGGGAGGGAAGAGTGGGAAGGACTTTGGTGGTTTCAGTGCTGGATCAGCTAAAATAGAATAGAGCACCTGATAGATTTCTAAGGTTTCTGACTCCAGGCCCTGGCTCCCAGACAGCATCTCTGGATTTACCTGGGGAGCTAATTATACTTAAGTGAAGGACATAAGTCTGGTTGGCTTCACCATCTGTTGACTGTAGAGCCCTAGGGCCTTAAGCAAACATAGGCAGTATCCAGGTAGTAGTTACAGTGGACTTTGGTCAAGACCCATTGCTGTGTGTGTTTAAGGTCTGACCCAGTGCAATTCCAATGGTGGTGGGCACAGTGATGCTTGTGTCACCCCTCCCCCATCTCCAAACAGCTAAGCACAGAGAGAGAGAGAGAGACTCCATTTGTTTGGGAGAATGTAAGAGAAGAGAACAAGAGTCACTTCCTTGTACTCCAGATGATTCTTTTGCATCTTATTCAAAACCATCAAGATGATGCCTCTATGGGTCTGAAAGAACCACAGCACTGCTGGGCTTCAGGTACCCCTAATGCAGATACAGCTGCAGTGACCAAAAAGTCAGATCACAATGCCTAAGTCCTTTCAAATGCTTGGAAAGACTTTCCAATAAGGTCAGGTACAAACAAGCCCAAATTGTGAAGATTACAATAAAGACTCAATTCTTCAATGTTCAGACACTGACAAACATGCATAAGCATCAAGACCCATCCAGGAAAACATGACCTCATCAAATAAACTAAATAAGGCACCAGGGACCAATCCCAGAGAGACAGAGATCTGTGACCTTTCAGGCAGAAAAGTCAAAATAGTGATTTTAAGGAAACTCAAAGAAATTCAAGATAATACAGAAAAGAAATTCAAAATTCTATCAGATAAATTTAACAAAGAAATGGAAATAATTAAAATGAATCAAACAAATATTTTGGAGTTGAAAAATGTAACTGACATACTGAAGAATGCATCAGAGTCTCTTAATAGCAGAATTGATCAAGTAAAACAAAGAATTAGTGTGCTTAAAGATGGACTATTTGAAATTACCCAGCCAAAGAAGATTAAAAAAAAGAATAATGCATGACTACAAGATCTAGAAAATAGCATAAAAAGGGCAAATCTAAGAGCTATTGACCTTAAATAGTTTATATATATAATATATATTTATATATATAAACTATATATATGTGTGTAGAAAGTTTATTCAAAGGGATAATAATGGAGGAATTTCCAAATCCAGAGAAATATATCAATTTTCAAGTACAAGAAGGTTATGGAATACCAACAATATTTAACCCAAAGAAGACTATCTCAAGGCATTTAATAACCAAACTCCCAAATGTCAAGGATAAAGAAATAATTCTAAAAGTAACAAGAGAAAAGAAATAACATACAGCAGAATTCCAATATATCTGGCTGCAGACTTTTCAGTGCAAACCTTACTGGCTAGGAGAGAGTGACATGACATATTTAAAGGGTTGAAGGAAGAAAATCTTTACCCTCAAACAGTATTTCTGGTGAAAATATCCTTCAAACATGAAGAAGAAATAAAGATTTGCCCAGATAAACAGAAGCTGAGGGATTTCATAAACACCAGCCCTGTTCTATAGGAAACGCTAAAGGGAGTTCTTCAATCTGAAAGAAAGGGATGTTAATAAACAATAAGAAATCATTTGAAGATACAAAATTCACTGGTAATATTAAATACACAGAAAAACGCAGAATATGATAACACCGTAATTGTGGTGTAAACTACTCATATCTTATGTAGAAAGACAAAAAGATGAACCAAATAAAAGTAATAACTACAATAACTTTTCAAGACAAGGACAGTATAATAAAATATAAATACAAAAAACAAAATGTTAAAAAGCAGGGAGACAAAGTTAAAATGTAGCATTTTTATTAGTTTTCTTTTGCTTATTTGTTTCTTGATTATGCAATCAGTGTTATCATCAGTTTAAAGTAATTGGTTATAAGATAATATTTGAAGTCTCATGGTAAACTTAAATCTCAAAGCATACAATGGAGAAACAAAATAAAAGCAATAACTTAAACATACCACCAGAGAAAATTATCTTCACTAAAAGAAGACAGGAGTAAAAGAAATAAGAAAGAGAAGACCACAAAATATCTGGAAAACAAATAGCGAAATGGCAGGTGTAAGTCCTTACCCTTAAGTGATAATATTGAATGTAAACAGATTAAACTTTTCCATCAAAAGACATAGAGGAGCTGAATGGATTAAAAACGTGACTCAATGATGTGTTGCTTACAAGAACCACACTTCACCTATAAAGACTAACACAGACAGAAAAAGGGGTGAAAGAAGATATTGCATGCAAATGGAAACCAAAAAAGAGCAGAAATAGCTATACTTATATTAGACAAAATAGATTTCAAGACAAAAACTATAAAAAGAGACAAGAAAGGTCATTATATAATGGCAAAGTGGTCAATTCAGCAAGAGGATATAACAATTGTAAATATTTCTGTACCCGACACTGGAGAATCCAGATATATAAAGAAAATTTTATTAGCATGAAAGAGAAAAATAGATCTCAATACAATAATAGCTGGAGACTGCAACACCCCACTTTCAGCATTGGACAGATCATCCAGACAGGAAATCAGGAAATAAACATGGAATTTAATCTGCACTACAAACCAAATGGACCTGATAGATATTTACAGAACACTTCCTCCAATCGTTGCAGAATTAACATTTTTCTTTTCGGCACATGCATTGTTCTCAAGGACAGACCATGTGTTAGACCACAAAACAAGACTTTAAATATTTAAAAAATTAAAATAATACTAGTACATATGACCTGTACAACTATAATTGTGTATATACTTAATTAAAACAAACTAAAACTATATACAATATATACTGCCTTTAAAAACTGAGTTTTGTTGCAAAGTTCCTATAGGAAATTTTTTTAGAACAGAAATATGATCATTTAAGGAGAAATTCTCTTATAGTCAATTTTCAGTGAACCCAGATAGGTTTTGGAACTAAAACTCTGCATTCATCTTTTGGTGTGGGGTTCTAACTTTTGGGCGCCTAGCTCAGCAGCACCAGAGCTATAGTCTCTTGATTTAATGGACATATCTGAAAACCTTAGAACATATGCTGATACAACTTTTACCTTTTTACTTTTACAACCAATCAACAGTTATTGTTTGTTTGTTTTATTTCTATTTTGGTAGGATCTGGCTTTGTTGCCCATGCTGTAGTGCAGTGCAAAACTCTGCCCCCAAGGCTCAATAATCCTCCCACCTCAGCCTCCCAAGTAGCTGGGACTACAGGTGCATGCCATGACACCTGGCTAATTTTTGTATTTTCAGTAGAGATGGGGTTTCACCACGTTACCAAGGTTGGTCTTGAACTCTTGAGCTCAAGCAATCTGCCTGCCTAGGCCTCCCAAAGTGCTGGGATTACAGGCATGTGCCACTGTACCTAGACCACTCAGCAGTTTTTAAATTAATTATCACTGACTTTTTGCCAACATTTTCCTCGTGATTTTTCCAAACTTTTTTTACTTTTCATAAGTATTTAACTTTTGGCAGAATTATTTATCTCCTTCTTAAGACAATTGAAGTTATGTGATGCCTAATCCACTAATTTCCCTGAACTGCAAATGTAAAACTGTCATAATCTTCTCTATGTTTATTCTCTCAGTGTGCCAAGAGCATCCACTCTACAGTTTACTGGACATCTATTTAGCAAGTTTTACTTCTGCTAGGAAAAGTTTGGGCAAAACCCAGCAGGAAAGATAATTATTTTTAGATTTTAAATATGAAGAAGTTGAGATTAATAGTAGCTAAAATTTTTTTCTCAAATCATAGAGTGAGTAAAGGAGAACTAGGATTAAAACCAAGGATCTTTTCATTTTCAAGACTATCCTTCCTTTATCATTATGTCTTTTTCAGACTACTCATAACTCAGTCTTATTTCAGTTTTTCATTCTCTGGTATGCCTATTTTTACATGCTTACAGCATGGTTGAACCTTTCACACACACACACACACACACAGACACATGAAAATATTCTTAGACCTTTTCTTTTTAAAAAGTGCCCCAAGATTTTGTGACTGTCTCTTGCTTGGCTTTGTATGGTATTTCCTAATAATCAGGGTAAAATTAGGCACTTTTGGCAGAAATACTATGTAAGTTAATGTGTTACTTAATAAATTATATCAGGAAGCACATGCTATTGGTTTGCCCAATATAGTGACATTAGATATGATTACATAAAGAAGTGCCCATCAGATTTCTCCACTATAAAGTTGGTAGTTTCTCTTTCTAATTAATAAGTTATCTGTGAGCATTACTTGGAGGCTATGCAAATATCATGTTCCTCATCAATCTTTTACCCAATAATTTTAGAGTATAAGAAAGACTCTTGCCTAAAGCAATGATTATTATAGTTGCTGCAAAATGGTGAAAAATACATTTAAAAAATAATTTTTAGAACATTAAGACAGGATTCTCCAATGACAGCTAAATGTTTGTCCTATTTTAAATATATTAAATAAGAATAATGTTTACATCTGTATTCAATCCTTGGCTCATTCATTAAATATTTTAAATTTTGAGTATATTTTATAAAATGTATACATTTAGGCAACAATATATACTGTTTTAACAAATAACTTTAGATATATTAACAGAACATTCTCAAAAACATTTTGTTCACTGGAGTCCCCAATCTTGGGAGACTTCTAGCCTAGGTCACAAGAAAAGCACATGGAAAATTCTATTACTGGTTTTATAGTGTTATTTTTCACCAGTACTGAGTGGTTTTTACAAAACTTTAATCACATTATATTCTGGCACAAAATTAAGTCACTCATTCAAATTGAGACAAACTTAAGTGATCTGAAAATGTTTAAATGCTGCATTTCCTGAATAATAAACTTGATGGCTACCTTGAATTTAAAAAAAAAAAAAAAAAAAATTTTACTCAAAGACCGACTAGTTTATCTTGCAACTTTCTAGATAGGAGAACTGCAGGTTTCTCATCCACCTCTGCTCCCTGGTTGCTATTGTCACTTAGTCTAGAAAGAAACATCATTAAGATGAATCAGGACCATAATCCATAACCAGCATAGCTAGTCATGGTTCCTTGAATCAAATTTGAATTGATTAGTACTTTGAATACTGTACACAGGAATGACTTGTTCCTTTTATTATGACAATATTCTGTGACCAAGATAGTTTACACTAGCCCTGCCCTACACTCTACTCAGTTCCAACTCCCTTTTAAAAGAAGTATCTTGGCCAGGTGCATGGCTCACGCCTATAATCCCAGCACTTTGGGAGGCCAAGGCAGGCGGATCACGAGGTCAGGAGATGGAGACCATCCTGGCCAACATGATGAAACTCCGTTTCTACTAAAATACAAAAAATTAGCCAGGTGTAGTGGCACGTACCTGTAGTCCCAGCTGCTCGGGAGGCTAAGGGAGGTTAATCGTTTGAACCTGGGAGGTAGAGGATGCAGTGAGTCAAGATCGCGCCATTGCACTCCCGTCTGCGCAACAAGAGTGAAACTCCATCTCAAAAAAAAAAAAAAAAAAAAAAAAGAAAAAAAACCGAAGATGAAGAAGAAGGAATATCTCGAGCTTTCATAGAATGATGTACATCTATTATATAATAATTTATGATTGTCAATAAATGCATCCAAATCTACATGATGCTGGATATCCTCAACAAAATCTTCAGCCATTATTGAAAGTCTTCACCTTGTGGTTTTTGTTAATAATGCCTAGACATCTTTACCTCCCTTTCCTTTCTGCATCATAAAACAACAGTGACAGTGTTGTGAGATACGTTGAGTAGAATATTCTATCTTTATAAAAGAAAAGCAAGCTCAATACCAAATCAAAAATCTTTAAAGTATGACTACCTAGAAAATGTTATAAATGTGTAGTATGGTAGGATCTGGAAATGTAATATGAACAAAGCTTGAATAGTCTCTGCTTTAAGGCAACCTAACTTTTGGTGAAGCAGTAAGCTGGAATAAATCTAAATATTTATTGTAAAATTACTACAAAAAATAAAAATGTTTAGAGAGAATATCACAGGAATTATTCGGTATATTTATGAAAAAGAAATTTAAAAATTATACTGAGGAATATAAGGAAATATGTCAATAAATGGGCATGTTTTTACCTGGATTTAGATATAAGTATTGGAAACTGGTCAATTTTCCCAACATAGTATATAAATTTAATGTCATTATAACAAAAACATATATACATATATGCATCCCTATTTGTTTACATATGTGTGCTTATGTGTGTATTTGTATATATCAATACACAATGAAATATAGGAAAATTGCCAAGAAAATTCTACAAAAGGAGAAAATTGAGGGGGTTGAAGGAAATAGTCCTATGACATATTTTTATTTTTAAAATTTATTGTAATTAAAATCCTCTTAAGTAACTAATATGGTTGGCTCTGTGTCCGCACCCAAATCTTATCTTGTAGCTCCCACAATTCCCATGTGTTGTGGGAAGTGCCTGGTGAGAGATGATTGAAACGGGGGGGCAGGTTTTTCCCATGCTCTTCTCATGGCAGTGAATGGGTCTCACAAGATCTGATGGTTTTAAAAACTGGAGTTTCTCTGCACAAGATCTTTTTTTTTGCCTGCCGCCATCCACGTAAGATGTGACTTGCTCCTCCTTGCCTTCTGTTATGATTGTGAGGTCTCCCCAGCCACATGGAGCTGTGAGTCCAATTAAACCTCTTTCTTTTGTAAATTGCCCAGTCTGGAGTATGTCTTTATCAGCAGTGTGACAAGACATTAATACAGTAAATTGGTACCAGCGGAGTGGAACGTTGCTGAAAAGATACCCGAAAATGTGGAAGCCACTTTGCAACTGGGTAACAGGAAGAAGTTGGAACAGTTTGGAGGGCCCAGAAGAAGACAGGAAAATATGGGAAATTTTGGAACTTCCTACAGACTTGTTGAATGGCTTTGACAAAAATGCTTATAGTGATATGAACAATAAGGTCCATGCTGATGTGGTCTCAGATGGAGATGAGGAACTTGTTGGGAACTGGAACAAATGTGACTCTTGTTATGTTTTAGCAAAGAGACTGGCAACATTTTGCCCCTGCCCTAGAGATTTGTGGAACTTTAAACTTGAGAGATGATTTATGGTATCTGGCAGAATAAATTTTTAAGCAGCGAAGCATTCAAAAGTTTACTAGGGTGCTGTTAAAGGCATTTGGTTTTATAAGGGAAACAGAATAAAAGTTTGGAAAATTTGCAGCCTGACAATGCAATAGAAATGAAAATCCCATTTTCTGAGGAGAAATTAAAGTTGACTGATGAAATTTGCACAAATAGCGAGGAGCCAAACGTTAATTCCCAAGACAATGGGGAAAACGTCTCCAGGACATGTCAGAAGTCTTCACAGCAGCCCCTCCTATCACAGGCCCAGAGGCCTACGAGGAAAAATGATTTTTGGGAGCCGGGTCCAGGGTCCTCATATTGTGTGCAGCCTAGGGACTTGATGCCCTGTGTCTCAGCTGCTCCAGCTGTGGCTGAAAGGGGTCAACATAGTGCTTGGGCTGTGGCTTCAGAGGTTGCAAGCCTCCAGCTTTGGCAGTTTCCATGTGGTATTGAGCCTGTGATACACAGAAGTCAAGAATTGAGGACTAGGAACCTCCACCTAGATTTCAGAAGGTGTATGGAAATGCCTGGATTTCAGCAAGCAGAAGTTTGCTGTAGGGGCAGGGTCCTCATGGAGAAACTCTGCAAGGGCAATGCAGAAGAAAAATGTGGAGTGGGATCCCTCACACAGAGTTCCTGCTGGGGCACTGCCTAGTGGAGTTGTGAGAAGAGGGTCACCATCCTATAGACCCCCAGAATGGTAGATCCACCAATAGCTTGCACCATGTGGCTGGAAAAGCTGCAGGTATTCAACCCCAGTCCATGAAGGCAGGCAGGAAGGAGGCTGTACCCTCCAAAGCCACAGGGGTGGAGCTGCCCAAGACTACAGGAACCCACCTCTTGCATTAGCATGACCTGGATGTGAGATATGGAGTCAAAGGAGATCATTTTGGAGCTTCAAGATTTGACTGCCCCACTGGATTCTGCACTTGCATGGGGCCTGTAGCCCCTTTTTTGGGCCAACTTCTTCCATTTGGAATGGCTGTGTTTATTCAATGCCTGTACCCCCATTGTATGTAGGATGTAACTAACTTGCCTTTGATTTTACAGACTCATGAGCAGAAGGGACTTGCCTCGTCTTGGATGAGACTTTGGACTGTGGACTTTTGAATTAATGCTGAAATGATTTGAGACTTTGGGGGACTGTTGGGAAGGCATAGTTGGTTTTGAAATGTGATGAAATGAGTCTTGAGAGGGGCCAGGGTGGAATGATATGGTCTGGCTCTGTGTTGCCACCCAAATCTCATCTTATAGCTCTCATAATTGCCATGTGTTGTGGGAGGGACCTGGTGAGAGACAACTGAATCATGGAGGCAAGTCTTTCCCATGCTGTTGTTGTAAAAGCGAATGGGTCTCACGAGATCTGATGGTTTTAAAAAAGGGAATTTCTCCACACAAGCTCTTTTTTTTTTTTTTTTTTTTTTTTCCTGTTTGCAT
>NW_016818390.1:605241-610881 GCF_001698545.2 Rhinopithecus bieti
CAAAGGAGAAAATTAAACCCAAGGTAATTAGAAAAAGAAAATAATACAAATAGTGGAAATAAACAATAAATGAATAGAAAACAATAGTGAAAATCAACAAATTCCAAATCAGTCTATTGAAGAGATTAATACAAAAGACAAAATAGATTAAAATAAAATAAAAATTAGGGATTTCTGGACAAGATGGCCAAATAGGAACAGCTCTGGTGTGCAGCTCCCCACGAGACCAATGCAGAAGATGGTGATTTCTGCATTTTCTTTCTTTCTTTCTTTCTTTCTTTCTTTCTTTTTTTTTTTTTTGAGACAGAGTCTTGCTCCCTCGCCCAGGCTGGAGTGCAGTGGCGGGATCTCAGCTCACTGCAAGCTCCGCCTCCCGGGTTTATGCCATTCTCCTGCCTCAGCCTCCTGAGTAGCTGGGACTACAGGCGCCTGCCACCTCGCCCGGCTAGTTTTTTGTATTTTTTTAGTAAAGACGGGGTTTCACCATGTTAGCCAGGATGGTCTCGATCTCCTGACCTTGTGATCTGCCCGTCTCGGCCTCCCAAAGTGCTGGGATTACAGGCTTGAGCCACCGCACCCGACCGATTTCTGCATTTTCAACTGAGGTACCCAGTTAATTTCATTGGAACTGGTTAGAGAGTGGGTGCTGCCCATGGAAAGTGAGCAAAAGCAGAGTGGGGCATTGCCTCACCTGAGAAGCACAAGGGGTCAGAGAACTCCCTCCCCTAGTCAAGGGAAGCTGTGAGGCATAGTGCCCTGAGGGATGGAACTATCCAGCCCAAATACTACCCTTTTCCAATGGTCTTCCCAACCCACAGACCAGGAGATTCCTTTGGGTGGATCACAATTTCTCACCACCAAGGGAACAAGACTGGATGAGAATGAGTTTGACAAATTGACAGAAGTGAGCTTCAGAAGGTGGGTAGTAACAAACTTGTCTGAGTTAAAGGAGCATGTTCTATCCCAATGCAAGGAATCTAAGAACGATGATAAAAGGTTAGAGGAATAGCTAACCAGAATAACCAGTTTAGAGAAGAACATAAATGACCTAATGGAGCTGAAAAACACAGCGTGAGAACTTCGTGAAGCATACACAAGTATCAATAGCTGAATCAATCAAGTAGAAGAAAGGATATCAGAGACTGAAGATCAACTTAATGAAATAAAGCCTGAAGACAAAAATAAAGAAAAAAGAATGAAATGGAATGAACAATCCTACCATGAAATATGGGACAAGGTGAAAAGACTGAATGTATGTTTGATTGGTGTACCTGAAAGTGACTGGGAATATGGAACCAAGGTGGAAAACACATTTCAGGACACTATCCAGGAGAACTTCCCCAACCTAGCAAGACAGGCCAACATGCAAATTCAGAAAATACAGAGAACACCACAAAGATATTCCTTGAGAAGGGGAAGCCCAAGAACATAATTGTCAGATTCACCAAGATTGAAATGAAGAAAAAAATGTTAAGGGCAGTCGGAGAGAAAGATTGGGCTACCTACAAAGGGAAGCCCATCACACTAACAGTAGATCTCTCTGTAGAAACACTACAAGCCAGAAGAGAGTGGGGGCCAATATTTAACATTCTTAAAGAAAAAAATTTCAACCCAGAATTTCATATCAAGCCAAATTAAGCTTTATAAGCAAAGGAGAAGTAAAATCCTTTACAGACAAGGAAATGCAGAGGGAATTTGTCAGCACTAGGCTTCCCTTACAAGAGCTCCTGAAGGAAGCACTAAACATAGAAAGGAAAAACTGGTACAAGCCACTACAAAACAAATCAAAATTTAAAAACCATAAACACTATGAAGAAACTGCATCAATTAATGGGAAAAATAATCAGCTAGCATCATAATGACAGGATCAAATTCACACATAACAGTATTAACCTTAGATATAAATGGACTAAATGCCTCTATTAAAAGACACAGACTGGCAAATTGGATAAAGAGTCAAAACCCATTGGTGCTATATTCAGGAGACCCATCTCAAAGACACACATAGGCTCAAAATAAAGGGATGGACGGAGAATTACCAAGCACATGGAAAGGAAAAAAAAAAAAAAAAGAAAAAACAGAGGTTGCAATCCTAGTCTCCTACAAAACAGACTTTAAACCAACAAATATCAAAAGAGACAAAGAAGGCCATTGCATAATGGTAAAAGGATCAATTCAACAAGAAGAGCTAACTATCCTAAATATATATGCACCCAATACAGGAGTACCCAGATTCAGAAAGCAAGTTCTTAGAGACCTACAAAGAGACTTAAACTCCCACACAATAATAGTGGGAGAGTTTAACAGCCCATTGTCAAAATTAGACAGATCAATGAGACAGAAAATTAACAAGGATATTTAGGACTTGAACTCAGTTCTGGACCAAGAGAACCTAATAGACGTCTCTAGAACTCTCCAAGCCAAATCAACAGTATATACATTCTTTCAGCACCATATCACACTTATTCTAAAACTGACCACATAATTGGAAGTAAAACACTCCTCAGCAAGTATAAAAGAACGGAAATTATAACAAACAGTCTTTTAGATCACAGAGCAATCAAATTAGAATGTAGGATTAAGAAACTCACTCAAAACCTCACAACTACATGGAAACTGAACAACCTGCTTCTGAATGACTACTAGGTAAGTAATGAAATGAAGGCAGAAATAAATATTTATAATTTGAAACCAATGAGAACAAAATTACAACATATCAGAATCTGTGGGACACAGCTAAAGCAGTGTTTAGGGGGAAATTTATAGCAGTAAATGACCACATCAGATAATGGGATAGATCTAAAATTGACACTCTAACATCACAATTAAAAGAACTAGAGAAGAAAGAGCAAACAAATTCAAAAGTTAGCAGAAGACAAGAAGTAACTAAGATCAGAGCAGGACTGAAGGAGATAGAGACATGAAAAACCCTTCAAAAATTAATGAATTCAGAAGTTTTGTTTTTTAAAAAAAGATTAACAAAATAGATAGACTGCTAGCCAGACTAACAAAGAAGAAAAGAGAGAAGAATCAAAGAGACACAATAAAATTGATAAAGGAGAGATCACTGATCCCACAGAAATACTAACTACCATCAGAGAATACAATAAACACCTCGACGCAAAAAAACTAGAAAATCTAGAAGAAATGGGTAAATTCCTAGACACATACACCCTCCCAAGACTAAACCAGGAAGAAACTGAATCCCTGAATAGACCAATAACATGTTCTGAAATTGAGACAGTAATTAATAGCCTACCAACCAAAACAAAAAAAAAAAAAAAAAAAAAAAAAAAAAAAGACCAGGACAGGACAGATTCACAACTGAATTCTACCAGAAGTATAAAGAGGAGTTGGTGCTATTCCTTCTGAAACGATTCCGAACAATAGAAAAGAGGGACTCCTCCCTAACTCATTTTATGAGTCCAGCATCATGCTGACACCAAAACTGGACAGGGACACAACAACAATAACAAAATTTCAGGCCAATAACCCTGATGAACATTGATGCAAAATCCTCAACAAAATACTGACAAACCAAATCCAGCAGCACATCAAAAGCTTATCCACCATGATCAAGTTGGCTTCATCTCTGGGATGCAAGTCTGATTCAACGTACACAGATCAATAAACATCATCCATCACATAAACAGAACCAATGACAGAAACCACGTGATTATTTCAATAGATGCAGAAAAGGCCTTAGATAAAATTCAACACCCCTTCATGCTAAAACACTCAATAAACTAGGTATTGATGGAACAAGTCTCAATAAGAGCTATTTGAGACAAACCAACAGTCAATATCATACTGACTTGGTAAAAGCTGGAAGCATTCCCTTTGAAAACTGGCATAAGACAAGGATGCCCTCTCTCACCACTCCGATTCGACATAGTATTGGAAGTTCTGGCCAGGGCAATCAGGCAAGATCAAGAAATTTATGATATTCAAATAGGAAGACAGGAAGTCGAGTTATCCCTGTTTGCAGATGACATGATTGCATATTTAGAAAATACCATCATCTCAGACCAAAAACTCCTTAAGCTGATAAGCAACTTCAGCAAAGTCTCAGGATACAAAATCAATGGCAAAAATCACAAGCATTCCTATACACCAATAACAGACAAACAGAGAGCCAAATCATGAGTAAACTCCCATTCACAATTGCTACAAAGAGAAAACAACTTACAAGGGATGTGAAGGACCTCTTCAAGGAGAACTACAAACCACTGCTTAAGGAAATAAGAGAGGACACAAACAAATGAAAAACATTCCATGCTCATGGATAAGAAGAATCAGTATCATGAAAATGGCCATACTGCTGGAAATAATTTACAGATTCAATGCTATCCCCATCAAGCTACCACTGACTTTCTTCACAGAATTAGAAAAAACTACTTTAAATTTCATATAGAGACAGAAAAGAGCCCGTATAGCAAAGACAATCCTAAGCAAAAAGAAGAAAGCTGGATGCATCATGCTACCTAACTTGAAACTATACTACAAGGCTATAGTAATCAAAACAGCTTGGCACTGGTACCAAAACAGATATATAGATCAAGGGAACAGAACAGAGGCCTCAGAAGTAATACCACACATCTAAAACCACCTGATCTTTGGCAAACCTGAAAAAAACAAGTGGGAGAAATGATTCCCTATTTAATAAATGGTGTAAATGTATATACCCACGATTTATAATCTGTGGGTATATATCCAGTAATGGGAAAAAAACAATTGCTTTTAGTCATGAAGTCTTTGTGTATGCCTATGTTCTGAATGGTATTGTGTAAGTTTGTCTTTTAGGGTTTTTAATGTTTTAGGTCTTACATTTAAGTCTTTAATTCATCTTGAGTTAATTTTTGTATAAGGTATAAGAAAGGGGTCCAGTTTCAGTTTTCTGCATATGGCAGGTATTTCTCCCAATGCTATCCCTCCCCTTAACCCCATCCCCTGAGAGTCCCTGGTGTGTGATATATCCCTTCTCTGTGCTCATATGTTCTCATTGTTCAACTCCCACTTATGAGTGAGAACATGCAGTTCCTGTGTTAGTTTGCTGAGAATGATGTTTTCCACCTTCAGCCATGCCCCTGTAAAGCACATGAACTCATTGTTTTTATGGTGGTATAGTATTCCATGGTGTATATGGGAAACATTTTCTTTATCAAGTCTAACATCGTTGGGAATTTGGGTTGGTTCCAAGCCTTTGCTATTGTGAATAGTGCTGCAATAAACATACATGTGCATGTGTCTTTATAGTAGAATGATTTACAATCCTTTGGATATATGCCCAGTAATGGGATTGCTGGATCAAATGGTATTTCTAGTTCTAGATCCTTAAGGAATCGCCACACTGTCTTCCACAATAGTTGAACTAATTTACAGTCCCACCAACAGTGTAAAAGCATTTCTATTTCTCCACATCCTCTCCAGTATCTGTTGTTTCCTGACTTTTTAATGATTGCCATTCTAACCAGCGTGAGATGGTATCTCATTGTGGTTTTGACTTGCATTTCTCTGATGACCAGTGATGATTAGCTTTTTTCATGTGTCTGTTGTTTGCATAGATGTCTTGTTTTGAGAAGTGTCTGTTCATATCCTTTGCCCACTTTTTGATGGTTTTTTTTTTTTTTTTTTTTTTTT
>NW_016818390.1:611330-642322 GCF_001698545.2 Rhinopithecus bieti
GTCTTTAATTCATCTTGAGTTAATTTTTGTATTAGGTGTAAGGAAGGGATCCAGTTTCAGCTTTCTACATTTGGCTAGCCAGTTTTCCCAGCACCATTTGTTAAATATGGAATCCTTCCCCATTTCTTGTTTTTGTCAGGTTTGTCAAAGGTCAGATGGTTATAGATATGTGTTATTATTTCTGAGGGCTCTGCTCTGTTCCATTGTTCTATATCTCTGTTTTGGTGCCAGTACCATGCTGTTTTGGTTACTGCAGCCTTGCAGTATAGTTTGAAATCAGGTATCATGATGCCTCCAGCTTTGTTCTTTTAGCTTAGGATTGTCTTGGCAATGCGGGCTCTTTTTTTGTTCCATATGAACTTTAAAGTAGTTTTTTTCCAATTCTGTGAAGAAAGTCATTGGTAGCTTAATGGGGATGGCACTGAATTTTTGAATGACCTTGGGCAATATGGCCATTTTCACAACATTGGTTCTTCCTATCCATGAGCATGGAATGTTCTTCCATTTGTTTGTGTCCTCTTTTATTTCATTGAACAGTGGTCTGTAGTTCTCCTTGAAGAGGTCCTTCACATCCCTTGTAAGTTGGATTCCTAGGTATTTTATTCTCTTTGAAGCAATTGTGAATGGGAGTTTACTCATGATTTGGCTCTCTGTTTGTCTGTTATTGGTGTATAGGAATGCTTGTGATTTTTGCCATTAATTTTGTATCCTGAGACTTTGCTGAAGTTGCTTATCAGCTTAAGGAGATTTTGGGCTGAGATGATCGGGTTTTCTAAATATACAATCATGTCATCTGCAAACAGGGACAATTTGACTTCCTCTTTTCCTAATTGAATACCCTTTATTTCTTTCTCCTGCCTGATTGCCCTGATCAGAACTTCCAACACTATGTTGAATCGGAGTGGTGAGAGAGGGCATCCCTGTCTTGTGCCTGTTTTCAGAGGGAATGCTTCCAGCTTTTGCTCATTCAGTATGATATTGGCTGTCTTTTAGGTCTGACATTTAAGTTTTTTATCCATCTTGAATTAATTTTTTATAAGGTGTGAGGAAGGGATCCAGTTTCAGCTTTTGACATATGGCTAGCCAGTTTTCCCAGCACCATTTATTAAATAGGGAATCCTTTCCCCATTTCTTGTTTTTGTCAGGTTTGTCAAAGATCAGATGGTTGTAGATGTGTGATGTTATTTCTGAGGTCTCTGTTCTGTTCCATTCGTCTATATAAATCTGTTTTGGTACCAGTACTATGCTATTTTGGTTACTATAGCCTTGTAGTATAGTTTGAAGTCAGGTAGTGTGATGCCTCCAGCTTTGTTCTTTTTGCTTAGGATTGTCTTGTCAGTGTGAGCTCTTTTTGGTTCCATATGAACTTTAAAGTAGTTTTTTTTCCAATTCTGTGAAGAAAGTCAATGGTAGCCTGATGGAGATGGCATTGAATCTATAAATTACCTTGGGCAGAACTGCCATTTTCACGATATTGATTCTTCCTATCCGTGAGCATGGGATAGTCTTCCATTTGTTTGTGTCCTCTTTTATTTTGTTGAGCAGTGGTTTGTATTTCTCCTTGAAGAGTTCCTTCACATTCTTTGTAAGGTGGATTCCTAGGTATTTTATTCTCTTTGTAGCAATTGTGAATGGGAGTTTACTCATGATTTGGTTCTCTGTGTGTCTGTTAATGGTGTATAGGAATGCTTGTGATTTTTGCCATTGATTTTGTACCCTAAGACTTTGCTGAAGTTGCTTATCAGCTTAAGGAGATTTTGGGCTGAGATGACGGGGTTTTCTAAATTTACAATCATATCGTCTACAAACAGGGACAATTTGACTTCCTAATTTCCTATTTGTTTACCCTTTATTGATTTATCTTGCCTGATTGCCCTGGCCAGAACTTCCAACACTATGTTGAATAGGACTGCTGAGAGACGGCATCCTTGTCTTGTGCCAGTTTTCCAAGGAAAGCTTCTAGTTTTTTCCCATTCAGTATGATATTGGCTGTGGGTTTGTCATAAATAGCTCTTATTATTTTGAGATACATTCCATCAAAACCTAGTTTTTTGAGAGTTTTTAGCATGAAGGGCTGTCGAATTTTGTTGAAGACCTTTTCTGTACCTATTGAGATAATCATGTGTTTTTTGTCATTGGTTCTGTTTTTGCAATGGATTACGTTTGCTGATTTGTGTATGTGGAACCAGTCTTGGATTCCAGGGATGAAGCCAACTTGATCATGGTGGATAAGCTTTTTGATATGCTGCTGGATTTGGTTTGCCAGTATTTTATTGAGGATTTTCTCATCGATGTTCATCAGGGATATTGGTCTAAAATTCTCTTTTTTTGTTGTTTCTCTGCCATGCTTTGTTATCAGGATGATGCTGACCTCATAAAATGGGTTAGTGAGGAGTCCCTCTTTTTCTATTGATTGGAATAGTTTCAGAAGGAATAGTTCCAGTTCCTTTTTGTACCTCTGGTAGAATTTGGCTGTGAAGCCATCTGGTCCTGGACTTTTTTTGATTGGTAGGCTATTAGTTATTGCCTCAATTTCAGAGACTTTTATTGGTCTATTCAGAGATTCAACTTCTTCCTGGTTTAGTCTGGGGAGGGTGTGTGTGTCCAGGAATTTGTCCATTTCTTCTAGATTTTCTAGTTTATTTGTGTAGAGGTCTTTATAGTATTCTCTGAGGGTATTTTTGTGGGATCAGTGGTGATATCCCCTTCATCATTATTTATTACATCCATTTGAATCTTCTGCCTTTTCTTCTTTATTAGTCTTGCTAGTAGTCTATCAATTTTGTTGATCTTTTCAAAAAAACAGCTCCCAGATTCATTGATTTTTTGAAGGGCTTCTTCTGTCTCTATTTCTTTCAGTTCTGCTCTGATCTTCATTATTTCTTGCCTTCTGCTAACTTTTGAATTTGTTTGCTCTTGCTTCTCTAGTTATTTTAATTGTGATGTTATGATATCAATTTTAGATCTTTCCATCTTTCTCTTGTGGGCATTTAGTGTTATAAATTTCCCTCTACATGCTTCTTTAAATGTGTCCCAGAGACTATGGTATGTTGTGTCTTTGTTCTCTTTGGTTTCAAAAAACATCTTTATTTCTACCTTCATTTTGTTATTTACCCAGTAGTCATTCAGGAGCAAGTTTTTCAGTTTCCATATAGTTGTGCAGTTTTGAGTGAGTTTCTTAATCCTGAGTTCTAATTTGATTGCACTGTGGTCTGAGAGACAGTTTGTGATTTCTGTTCTTTTACATTTACTGAGGAGTGCTTTACTAAGAATTTTCAAACCAGACTTTCACATCCAGCCAAACTAAGATTCATAAGAGAAAGAGAAATAAAATCCTTTACAGACAAGCAAATGCTGAAAGATTCTGTCACCACCACACCTGCCTTACAAGAGCTCTGGAAGGAAGCTCTAAACATGGAAAGAAACAACCGGTATCAGCCACTGCAAAAACAGGCCAAATTGTAAAGACCATCAATGCTAGGAAGAAACTGCATCAATTAACGGGCAAAATAACCATTGAACATCTTAGTGACAGGATGAAATTCACACATAACAATATTAACCTTAAATGTAAATGGACTAAATGCCCCAATTAAAAGATACAGACTGGCAAATTGGATAAAGAGTCAAGACTCAGCAGTGTGCTGTATTCAGGAGACCCATCTCACGTGCGAGGACTCACATAGTCTCAAAATAAAGGGAAAGAGGAAGATCCATCCAGTAAATGGAAAGCAAAAAAAAAAAAAAAAAAAAAAAAAAACAAAAGCAGGGGTTGCAATCCTAGTCTCTGATAAAACAGACTTTACACCAACAAAGATCAAAAGAGACAAGGCCATTATGTAATGGTAAAGGGGTCAATTCAACAAGAAGACCTAACTATCCTAAATATATATGCACCCAATACAGGAGCACTCAGATTCAGAAAGCAAGTTCTTAGAGATCAACAGAGAGACTTAGACTCCCACACAATAATAATGGGAGAGTTTAACACCCCACTGTCAATATTAGACAGATCAACGAGACAGAAGGTTAACAAGGATATCCAGGACCTGAACTCAGCTGTGCAACACACAGACCTAATAGACATTTACAGAACTCTCCACCCTAAATCAACAGAATATACATTTTTCTCAGCACCGCATAGTACTTATTCTAAAATTGACCACATAATTGGTTTTAAGTTTCTTCAAAGCATGTTTCCCCTACTGTTTCTGCTTGAATTTGAATATGCCAGAATTCCTTAGAGAATTATATAGTTAGGGAAATCTATCAGTGCTCTAAACTTAAAAACAAAAGATAAAAATATAATATATGCTGGCCATA
Organism: Rhinopithecus bieti; assembly: GCF_001698545.2. Lineage (NCBI taxonomy): Eukaryota > Metazoa > Chordata > Mammalia > Primates > Cercopithecidae > Rhinopithecus > Rhinopithecus bieti. The sequence goes on from NW_016818390.1 coordinate 615,654, forward strand.
TATCCACATATATGTATATATTTCACCTTAGCTGTGATTCTTATTATTTCTTTGCCTTAATAACATATATGTATAATATCAATTAATTAGAAACCTTTTCTCCCCATAGGTACTGGATATTTAATCTTTATAAGCTTAGTTTTCTCCCAAGAATAAAAATAGTGTCTACTATGTTTGGTCTTTGTGACGATTAAATCAATAATGCATCTGACAAGCTTTGTACAGTTCTTGAGTTATATTAAACATTTAATGCTCATTTCCTATAAAAAATAAAATGAAAAGAATATGAGACAATGAAATCTTATTGTACACTTCCTTAAGTTAAGAAAAAAAGTGGCATACGATTAAGTAAAAGACAAAAACACAAGAGTTAAGTTTTTAATTAATATTAAATGATCTTGTGTATTTTCTATCTTATATGTGATTAATTTTCTGCTTTTTTTTTTGTTGTTGTTGAGACAGAGCTTGGCATCCAGGTTGGAATACAATGGCATGATGTCGGCTCACCACAACCTCTGCCTCCTGAGTTGAAGCCATTCTCCTGCCTCAGCCTCCTGAGTAGCTGGGATTACAGGCATGCACCAACATGCCTGGCTAATTTTTTGTATTTTTAATAGAGACAGGGTTTCTCCATGCTGGTCAGGCTGGTCTGGAACTCCCGACCTCAGGAGTGATCCGCCCACCTCGGCTTCCCAATGTGCTGGGATTAGAGGTGTGAGCCACTACGCCCAGCACTATATATTTATTTGTACATTTATTTTATCAAACTTAAGAGAAAGTAAAAAATACAAATCTAAGCTTAAAGTTAGGTTGCTATGAAAAGCATAATATGAACCATCTTAGACCATGTTGTAGTATCATAATGGTTTGAATATTTATAAGTTAGGAAAATGTGTGATCCTCTCTTTTACACATGATCTTAGCCAAGAGGGCATGAAATGATAATTATATACTTTAAAGAGCTCTTGAAAAAAATCTTTAAGACAATTGCAAGATATTCTTTTCAAATATATCCTTGAATATTTATAAAAATCTTTAGTCTGCAAGAGCAAGCTCCAGAAAATAAGTAGAAGCTTTTGTGGGAAATGTTAACATAGCTAGAATTAGGAGACATCAAAATTGCAGGCATACTCTACTTTTAATAAATTCATCATTTTTCTTATTGCTTGAAGCTGCATTACATGCGCGTTTTAATTTCACTGTGAATGGAATCTTTGCATAGTCTTGACAACAGAGAGACAGTCTAGGCTGTCAAGAAAAAAAAAAAAAAACCACAAAAGCTGTTGCTGAGTGTGCAGCAAGCTGTCATGAGTTTTACATGAAGAGGTCAGAATTTTCTCAGAGAGTCACTTTCCAAGTATGGCATGCTTACAATAATTAGTATCCTGACTACTCAGAAGATGGTTGTAGACATAGCTGTTGTTTAAGGTAGCAGGCACATCAATGACAAGGCACTAGGTATTGATTTGTGCAGTGACATCCTTCTAACTATGTCATCTGAGTGAAAGAAGCCCCAAATTAACCAATAATAAAGTGTTAGAAGTTGTAGTAGCTGCTCTCTTGGGACTTGTTCTAGAAGAGTATAGAAGCCTTTTCTTCATCTAGGTCATCAATCCTGCTAAAGGACTCACATTGACATTAAGTTGACCAATAGAACAATGTAAAGCCTAAAGTAATGCTGTATCCCATATAAGTATGTGTGTGTGCATGCCATGTTTATATTTATTTTATCTATGTACTTACATAACAGTGTATGTATATCCATGTAAAACATAGATATATACCATAATAATATGAATAATTTTTAAGTAATGGCAATAATATGTAAAACTGTAAGATATTATATAACATCTTTGATAACACTATTTGTAAAACTAATTTCAAAAGCAAAAACCAGGAATTACTATATTTTCACCAGAATTAGAAATAGATAAACTTATCAGCAAGATTTGTTTTTGCTATTGTTTTAGTTTCTGATTGGACAATATTTTCTATTTTAATATGAGCCTTAGCTCATATTACATAGTTTGTAAGGAGCTACATAGTGTGTAAGGAGATCACAAATATGCCTGGATTAGATTATGCTAATATCAGCTACCCATATTTAACGGACAGTCAACAAAAAATATTTAATTACATTTGTTTTTGTCCGAAGTATCCCTTGACCATGTTAATATTAAAAATGATTTGCAAATGTTTGCATATTGCATGTTTATATTTGATATAAACTTTCAGAAGATAATTTTTCCTGCCTTGGTCTGAATTTTTTTGACCCTGTCGAGATTCCTCAATAGATAGCATGGGTCTACTCTTTTAGCTTCTATGTAGCCAAAATTTAGGGTCACATCTTAGCGTTTGGCTCATCCCCTTATCTCACTAATATGAGGTTTTTCTATAATGGACTTGATAAAAGCAAAAGCAACTTTAAAAAACGGCTCTCACTTTTTAAAGACTAGATTCTAATGTCAACAGAAATGACATAGGTATCAGCAAACATAGGGTTCTATCTTGCAGTGGGCTTCGTGGCTTACATCAGAATCTCAACAAAAGCCTTTGATTTTCTATGGCCTGATGTATGGCCCAGTTTGCTATTCAGGAGGAGAAATCCATCAGGCATGTTGGCTCATGCTTGTAGTCCTGTCTTTGAGAGCCTCAGTTGAGAGGATCATTTGAGGCTAGGAGTTCAAGGCTAGTCTGGGCAACATAGAACTACCCTCATGTCTACAAAAAAAGATTAAAAATTAACTATGTGTAGTGGCATGCACCTATAGTCCCAGCCACTTGGGACGCTGAGACAGAAGGATCACTTGAGTCCAGGAGGTCAAGGCTACTGTGGCAACCTGGGTAACTGAAGAAGAAGAATAAGAGGAAGCAAATGCTACCACTTTCTTTGATTAAGTTATTCATAGTTTCTAGGGACATGTATAGTCATTACTGAATGCCCCTGGCTGTTGCTCAGTACAAGCAGACTTACTTTCTTCACTGAACCTTTTCAGGCAAGAGAGAATGAGGAAGTCAAGTCTTAACTGGATTACAGGCTATGGGAAACATCCGGTCACTGGTTATTAACTTTTTAGGTTTGATTACTTTCGCAGCAAACATAGTGGTTGAGATTAAATGTTGATCTAACAGTTGTCCCATCAGTGAATCTTGTTTTTTCAGGGATGATTCTTCTTCAGTTGTCTTTTTAGATCACTAACTGCCATCCTTTCTCCTACTCTGTACTCTAAGAATCTAGCTTCTGCAAATTCCTCACTTGGGCTTTCTTGCTCTCCAGACCCTCTGAGTTTGGACAATGTAAGACAGAAACAGGAAAGTAGAAGGTAGGAGGAGAGAAAGTTCAGGGCATTGTTTCATTTTTCTCTCATTCTCTTGCTATTTCAGACAATGGCTACCCCCTGTGATAGACACAGTCCTGTCTGGAACTCCAATTTTATGGTTCTATTTTTATTTCAGTTCCATTGACATCATTCCCTCATCTACATTTTCAAACATGGTGTGGTAAATGACTGCATGTTGTAGCTCTTTCTCTTAAGACAAAAGCTTTTGGAACCTTGAGCTGCCATGCAAGAAGACAGGCTACCCCCAAACATCCCATACCATGCTTGAGGGATCATGTGATGAAACCACATAAAGATGGGCACTGGCAGAGGAGCCCTAGCTATTTGTGTCTTCCCAAGCAGGTGCCAGATGTATAAATGAAGAAGCCTTTGAGAAGACCCAAGCCACAGTCATCATTAGACTACAACCTCCTGAGAGTCTCCAGCCAGAGTCACCCAGCTGAACCACTCTTGAATTCCTCACCCAGATAAATCCAGATAGGTAGTAAATGGTTGCTTTTGTTTTAAGCTACATTGCTTTTGAATAATTTGTTACACAGCCATAGTGATTGAAACATGAACCAATTACTTCAAGGGAAATGGGAGAATAATATGAGATTTCTCAGTTCTTCTACCACCCGTATTAAAACCTCCTAAAATGCTTATTAAAACACATTTCTTGATTACACCTCAGATCTAAGGAATCAGCATTCTTTTGGCCTGAAGCTTCTGAAATAAACGCTCTCTTTCAGATAATTTTTATGCACTATGTTTGACAACTTTTGCTCCCAACTCTCTTAATTTCTTAAATTATATTTATTATTGTTCAAAACAAATCCCCTGTTTTAATTGGGGAAGATAAGGGAATTGATTGGAAAATACAATACAGTAAGAGAAAAACTACCAAAATACATAGAGAGTCAAAACATAGACATTATATCTAGTTTTTGTTTAGAACGTACATGAAAGATTTTGTCCACCAAATATTTCAGAACCAGAACTCACACTATCCTTTATATTCTTAGAATTTGTACAGATCTTAAAAGAATATTTACTTCCATATTCTTAAAAATAAAGAAAAAGAATTCTTTAATAAACAACGCACTCAAGTTTGTGAAACGTTTTGCTCTTATGAGTAAGTTATAAAACATTTAACTTAGTACTAAAAAAATACTCATTTCAGGCCGGGTCGGTGGGTCATGTCTGTAATCCCAGCAGTTTGGGAGGCCGAGGTGGGTGGATCACCTGAGGCCAGGAGTTTGAGACCTGCCTGGCCAACATGGTGAAACCCTGTCTCTACTAAAAATACAAAAAAAAGTATCCGAGCGTTTTGGCAGATGCCTGTAATCACAGCTAGAAGAAGGCTGAGGCCAGGAGAATCGCTTGAACCCGGGAAGCGGAGGTTGCGGTGAGCTGAGATCACACCACTGCACTCCATTCTGGGCAACAAGAATGAAACTCCATCTCAAAAAAAACAAGCAAACAAACCAAAAACCAAAACCAAAATCAAACTCAATTCGAATATTGCTTATTTCTCTAAGACAAAAGAATGAATGATGTATCAATAACTTCTTATTCTTACCATAGTGTTGTATAAGATGAGGGGAAAATTAGTGTAGAGTATACCTGAACGTACATGTAGTAAAATGCAGCTTGCAACTTTTATGAGCTCCCAAGAAAAGATATGTCTTTAATATGTATTTCCAGCTTTTTCTTTCATTTAGAAATTTCTTTCTTCTTCATTTTCCTTCCTTCCTCCTTTCTTTCTTTCTTCCCTTTTTCCTCCCTTAATAAATTATCAGAGGTAGGACTAATTATTATTTTTTCTTTATTCCAATGAAGAGTAGCAGAATATGCACCCCAAAATGTGCCACTTTGGTGTGAGGATTATTTTGAACTAAAGGCAATTGAGAAGAAGTAGATATAAGAAAATCTCTCTGTCCCCCCACCACCCATTTGCCTGAAAGCAAGACAAAAATTGACAAAGGTGCCCCTTCCCTCTCTACAAGGAAGGACAAATGTTAATCACCAGACTGTAGACCCTTAGCCCAGAGACAGCACANTCCCTCAAGAAGTTCACTTTCTTCTGAGAAAACAAATATAAATGGTTAAAATTTAACTTGATTAAACTTAAATTTTGCTATTTAAATGAAGACATGTAAAAAACACAACAGGGAAAAGGAAAGAAAAACAAACAAACAAACAAAATGAAAATCTTCCGGAGAAGTTAGGGACAGAGGAATTCACTGTTGAGCTAGGATTTGGGGATGAGTTCTCCAATCGGATGTTTTGAAAGAAAGAGATCTAAACAGGCAACAGCATCAGCATGTGAAAGGGCAGACCATACGGGGAATCGCTGTTGGTTTACTAAAGCATAAGAAATCAAATTAATGTAGCAGAAATGTGAAATGATTAAAATAAAATATTACAAAATGAATATTTTCAATCAGGCATTGTAATTATTTTACAATTTATGATAAATCAATGACCTTACCTAACTACTCAATTATTAGTTAAATTATTTGACAAAAAATGAGAATTATTCAAAGTGAGAAAATAGGAGAATGGCAACGGCTAATAAGGTATAAGTATATGTAGGGTAAAGATTAAAAGATTTCACAAAATATTTGGAGGATTAAATACAAAATAACACAAAAAAAACCTTTTCTCAAATCTTTGTTGCAATGGGGTTGTTAAAGTAACTTTGAAATTTAGTCATTTTATGACTAACAGACTCAAAAATTAAACTTTTATCAACAGTGAATATAATTTTCTTCATTAATTTTGTACTACCTTCATCAATACAAAAAAGTATACTTGCTTAATGTATGAATAAGTAGGAAAATAAATAGCAAAAGCATATTAATGCAAAACTTAAAATAACAGAAAATAACTATTTAAAATGTAAAACATTAAAAAATTCTAAAATCTATAAAATGTATCTATGTGAATAATTACAGAAATATTAATTTTTGATCATTTTGCTTCCTAATGATCTGCTTAAAAGTGGGAAAAGTGTAAAATTTAGCTATTTAGAGTGAGGTAAAGCCAGTATAATTGGAAGAAAACAAATTGAAAGCATAAACTAAAGAACAAAATACTAAGATGATCGAAAATCGAAAAAAGTTTCTGAATTTGCAAAATTATCAAAATACATGGAAATTTTAAATGAACAAATATGCTTAAAGCTACATGAAAAAAGGGATTAAAACCATGTGTGCCATACAAATGTTACCAATATATGGAAACATCATGCTGGACATAATTATGCTCAGTAACTTTATTGTTTGAATTAATATTCTTTCATTTCAACTGATATTACTTACACAATTTTAACAAGTTCAGGCTATTCACAGACTGTGGGCTATGTGAATAGAGCCTGAAAAGCTAAGGGTTTATGATTTTTTTCCTGTGGGCATGAGGATGTATTGAAGGTATTTGGATAAGAGGGTTCTATATTTAGATATATTTGGCAGAGCACTTGAGTGGCAGGGTGGAGATGAGACTAGAAACAGCAACTCTAGAAATAGGGAAAATGTTTGGAAAATTTTGCAATAATCCAGCAGACAGATGTGGCCTCAGCAGAGGGCTCTGCCATGGCCTCTGTTGGCAGAGCAAAGCCAGTCGAGTTAGGGAAGAAGATACTGATAAGAGAAATAGTAAAATGACAGAATTGTGTTGTACCAGGTTTGTGCTTAATAAATTCAAGTTAAATTGAATTGAAGATTTTATAGATGGCTCTGTCTCTGTCTCTAGCTATCTCTCTTCACACCTACATATATACATACTCATATTATTACTTTGTTTTGGCCACAATCTGCTATGAAGTAGAATAATCAGTTTAGAAAACTGATTGAATTCAGTGTATCTTGCAGCCTGGCAAAAACTGAACTTGCAGCTGTGCAGAAAGATCATAGACTTGAAATTAGTCAAATCTAAATTCCAACCTTGACTCTATCATGAGTAGATACTATGAGTTGATATTAGGAGTGTGTAATGATGCAACTTAACTTTCTGGGTCTCAAGCTCCTTATATCAAGAGTACTATTGCTACCTACCTTGCCACAGGGTTGTGATTAAACCACAGGAATTAGCATGTTTAAAGAGCTTAACTCATTCCTCAGTTAATGGCAATTCTTTGCATTTTTAACTATGATGTTCTAAATGGTATATTACAAATGTTCAATCATGCACAACTACATGAATTTAAGATAAAATCAATGTTCTTATTTTTGTTGAATACATTAAAGACTTCAGGCCCCCGGCGCGGTGGTTCCGGCCTGTAATCCCAGCACTTCGGGAGGCTGAGGCAGGCAGATCACGAGGTGAGGAGATCAAGATCATACTGACTAACATGGTGAAACCCTGTTTCTACTAAAAATACAAAAATTGTCTAGGTGTGGTGGCACGTGCCTGTAATCCCCACTACTTAGGAGGTTGAGGCATGAGAATCGCTTGAATCCAGGAGGTGGAGGTTGCAGTGAGCAGAGATTGCGCCACTGCACTCCAGTTTAGTGACAGAGTGAGACTCCATTTCAAAAAAAAAAAAAAGAAAGAAAAGAAAAGACTTCAGTCAAATTTTTTCTTTTTGTTTTAAAGGTCATTTTTTACAAAGCTTTTACAAACCTCCATCCCTGAATTTTGCTGCCCTCATTTGCTTATTTCCATATGGCTAATATCATTTGTGATATTTTTTAAAACTTCAGATATAGTTTTAAGACATACAGAGACAAGAACAGTTACAATTTGATCCTCAGGGAAAAAAATACAAAATTAAAATGCAATCCTGTTCACACCTGTAATTCCAGCACTTTGGGAAGCTGAGGCATGAGGATCACTTGAGCTCAGGTGTTCAAGGTTGCAGTGAGCTATAATTGTGCCACTGTATTCCAGCCTCGGTGAAAAAATGAGTCCCTGTCTTAAAAATATATGTATAATTAAATGACATCCTCTGTTTGAAAATTAGTAATTTTGAGGATTTTATTTATTTTTTAACTTATCATAAAAAAACATGTTTCTTATTTAAAGTTTTAAATGTGATTTTAAAAATACCATTTATAAAGATAATTTGAGCAAATCAAGATCACACACCAATGTAAATTACTTGGTAATATTAACTGTCTTTGAAAATTTCTTAGAAATATCTCCTCAACCAAAACATTCGTCTTTGAAATAACATCAAATATGTCATTAAAACATTTTGAGCAATGGAAATTACAATTAATATTAGGCAAATATTCAGTCTCAGGGTATATATGTCTGAGACACTGTCATTTACCCTGCAGTCCTGTTGCAGAATTTTACTGTATTAGTAAATTTGCCCTCAGATTCTATCTAACAAACTTTCCTGAAAGCATAAATGTTTTTTCCAGAGAACTTACTGGCAATTGACATATCTTCAGAATGAGGGTGATATTAGTTGGATCATGACATCAAAAAATATAGGCCATCAGTCTGCAATCTGGAACACTTCTGGAAGAGTTTCCAGTAGCAGTCCCACCATGGGACAAAATACATAGCCCTTTAGGTGTGTGTACTTTTGCACAAGAACCACAGGCAATCCTTGAATGACTCCATGGATGTTATTCTGTAAGATCTAGACCTAAAAATATGGGCAGGAAGCCAGGTGGGCTCCCATGACCCTTATACTAATGTAAGACGTAGATGTGCATGGAAAGCTACTAATATTCATACATATTTATTCTTATTTCCTCATAATCAGACATTTAAATGAAAACTGTGTCTTGGATGTACTCTCATTTATCACATTAAAATTTCTTTAATGGCTTTAGGATACAACTTTTCCAGAAAGACTGTCTCTACAACATTTGACCCCATAAGTCTAGACTCCAGGGGGATAAATCCCGGAGATGTACTTAAGCAGCACTTTGAGTCCAGAGAGACTTGGCATGCTAAACTAATAACAGATGACCATAAAACCATCTGTAAACATGAAGTGCCATATAAATGCTTATTAATAAGCATTTTCTCCAATTTATATTTATTTTATTCCAAGATGCTTCTTAAAATACATTATGGTTTATTGTGTATAATGCCTTTCAAACAAATTGTATTCAAGACATTTTAGAGAGTTAAATATATGTCAGTGTGTGGCATAAATTATAGAAGGACACTTTGAATGGTAAATGAATTAGTGCATTCAGTCATAAGGCCAGAGAAAAATGGGTTGTGTAAGCGTCTGGTTTGTAATATCTAGACTCCCTGGAACCAACACTTCAAATCCCAGCAGGGCAACTCTGTCCTTCATCCTTCTGAGATAAGAGTCCATTCAGTTTACAGGCTGCTGGTTTTTTGAATGATCCCTTGGAAGAGTAGGCATGTCCGCTCTGTGTGAACATTTCGCAGAGTTAAGACAAGGAAAAAAAAAAACATTCAAGAGAATTTAAGCAGAACTAAGGTATTATTTTATATGGGCAATATTGTAATGGTAATGAAAGGCTGACTTAGAACACAGCAGGAGTGAAGGCTTGAGAAGTATATTCAAGGTTTGACAAAGACAAAAAAGAAATTTGTATCTGATTGGTTGTTACTACTGACCCCAGAACTGATTTTAAATATGGGGAAATGGATTCCAATATAACTGTAGAGTTTATAGCAGCATAGAATTGACCTGTGCTGCATAGTTGGTACTTTGGGTTGTCTTATGATTTTTTTATTAAGCATTAACTGAATTCTTAATGAAAAGCATTTATAATCTAGGAAAAACTTTCAGGATTTTAAGTGTGAGCAAGAAAATAGGAATAAAAGGAATAAAATAAAATAGAATAAAATAGGAATAAATTCCTCTCATGGAATAAAAAGGACATGAGTCACATTGGAATGTGACTTTTCTAAACACTGGAGCATGGTGCTTTTATGGGGTAACTTTCAAGTTTTCCCAGCCTCCAAAAACCTTAGCAAGTGTCAAGCATGATTTACAAGTAAGTAGAATTCAAATAAGTTGATGCAGAGAATTCTAATCTTTCCCAGATAATAATTTTTGATGGATTTTCCCAGATTCATATTTGGGTTATGAGGATGCTTAGAGTATAAATCAAAACTCAGGGTGGAGACAGTCCCAGGTTGCTCCTCTTCCCCTGAGAGACACTCCCCAAGTCCTGACAGTAAATAAAGAGCTGGGATAATCTAGGTGTATCTTTAAATGTCACCAGTGCATTAGATCACTGACTGGTGATTGCAATAAACTGTTTAAGAAATACTTTTTTTTCCCTTTAAAACTAGCATTTGATATTTTACTTCTATAAGACACTGCCTTAAATCCACCTCTTAAAGTTTCTACTCTTTCTGAATCTTTGCCTTTTTCAAAGGGCCATATAGGCATTGTTAAGTGTGATGAGGTGTCATACAGACAAGCTGGAAGGCCTGTGAATCTGTCCTGGGAGGAGTAAATTAACAGAAATAAAAGACAAGCATGAGACCAGCGTCTGGTCTTTCATTAAATAATTCTTCACTATAATGCAGGTATATGTATGGACAATCTTGAAGCAATGGAAGTAATTCTATTTATGTAAATAAAGAAGAATCAGATTATCAAGCCAAAGCATACCCTTCTGCCCTTATTTCAAATTTCACCTACCCAGCGTTTGTATTTTTTTCAAAACTCAAGGTCCTCCTCTATCAAAAATGTTTACCTGATCCAACTGTCTGGTTTAGGTCTCTTTCTATGGCTCTAATAGCATTCATGCGTCCTTATCATCATCCTTCTTATCTTACTTAGCAGTAATTATCAACCTCCCTGTCTATTTTTCTCCTCTACTTTGTATACACATTGTGCTGCGCACTAAGGGTAATATACAGAATATACAACAAAAATATAATATGCAGAATAGTTACTTATTTTAGGGTATGATTTTCCTTCTGTCCTTCTGAAATTCAAATGCATGTATAAAAATGTACACATTTTAAAGAACTCTCAGTACAAAAAGCAGTAACACACATTCAGATTACATTTTAAGTTGAATAAACAGATCATGAATATTTATGTGGTTTGGAAAGGCTTGCATGACACACTCTGTATTGTCAAACTAGATAATTATGCAAAGATAGTTTCACTTAAAATTACAAATGCCATATTTTAGTTTGTGTTCAACAGTTTTAATGCATATTGATAATGGAAGGAAATAGCTTCTATTTAAAAACAATACACTTAAGTTGGAAAAATGCCATTACAGCATATTTTAAAATGTCAAAATGGCTGGAATTCTGTTAGAGTAAGAGCTAACAAAGGTCCAAATGATGAATGATGTTTCAGAATAAAGCGTAACTGCCTCTTTTGAAGAGACTATACCTCTAAGATTCAGTCTTATCATTCTTTATATTATGGTTTCTGCATACCTTCTGTGTAGCTTGTCCAGTTTGACCTGTACATACAACAAAAGTGCATGAGGGACTTCAAACAGAGGTTATTATGGGTTAGGAGCAGAGTAACATATCTCTAATAGGAAATCATGTGAATGACAATTTATGTTGTTTATCTTTTTTCATGATAGAACATTTAATTTATCTTTTCCTAAAAGAGTGTGTGTTCTTAATGTCTACATGGATATGCATTTGGGCATGCAGAAGGTATGTTACTAGACACACAAAGGGGATAAGGAGGGTACCTGTGAGATAGCTGATAATACAAAGCACATCTACATATTTTACTAAAATACAGGATGGTAAGTAAGATATTGTCTTCACATTCTCTCAAGGAAAGAAATCATGGGCTTAGCAATCAGGTAGATATAGTTTCAAATCCAATGACGTGTCCTTCCATACATTTTTTAACATTTTTAGACCTCAGTTTCTGTGTAGTGTCACAGGATGCTTGGGGTGTTGCTTTGCCAGCTGGAAGCTTCTGTGACTGGTGGTGCCTTTGCCCGAGTTTTTACTTGTGGCCACTGGGCTCATGCTGCCCACTTAGCATGGCAGCCTGTGCTCAGCTCATGCTACTGGCCTAAATCTCACGCCTGCCAAGGGTGAGCCTGGCATAGAATGGAAAGGGGTGTGTGAGCGAGCGAGTGTGGGGTCTGGCCACTGCACTCAGTCAGTCATGACAGCTGGGGCAGGGTGGGCAGCACCAGGCACCCAGCATTGGCACTGGCTCCCTGTGAGGCTATGGTTGTATCAGGCACACCACAAACAGCTTCCACAGCTGACATCAGGGAAAGTGGAGGCACCTGGAAGCTTGAAGACACCAGGAATTACAGAGTCCCAGAGAAAGTGTCACTGCCTGGATTGGGGAGCTCCTAGGTGTGGGCTCCCTGAAGGGCTGCAGCCCTTCTCTCTTTTTTTCTTCTCCCCTTGTCACCTGCAACATGGCAAGCAAGGGGTGTGTTTCAGCACTGTTTGTGTTACAGCTCTTTTAGCCCCACCATTCAGTGAGTCTTAAGTTCTTGTCCTGCACCCAGGAAGAACAAGGTATGCAGACAATTGGAGGGTGGTCAAGGCAAAGAGGAATTTTTTGAGTGACAGAACAGCTCAGAGGAGACCTGCAGTGGGTAGCTCTTCTTCAAACGCAGGGCATCTTGACAAGTGTTCAGCTTTCAGCAGAGGAGAGACCCTGGAGTGGGTAGCTCTTCTCTGCAGCTGGTAGTCCAGATAAATGCCCAGCTTTCAGCAGTGGGAAGGCCCTGGAGTGAGTAGCTCCTTTCTGCAGATAGTTTTCCAGTTGTCTCCTTGAGTCTGACTCAGTCTGGGGTTTTTATGGGCTTCAGATGGGAGGAAGTGTATGCTGATTGGTTCATGGATGGCCATAGGCAGACAGGGAAAAAGCACCATAAGTTCTCACTCAGATCTGCAGAACTGGAAGCCCAGCCCTCAGGCCTCAGGCCATCCCTGGCCTGAAGGTGAGGTTCTGCTGGGGACCTGCCCCTTTCTGCCCAGTAGCCTGTCTGCCTCCTGCCACCATTAACCTGCTGGCCATGGTGCCCCCAGTGCCCAGGCTGTTCGTGCCTAGGGGTGCCTGCAGTTCCATGCTGAGCCACCCTTCATCCTCTCTCAGTCTCCTTCCCATGCTCATTGGTACCCAAAGTCCAGTGGGGGCCAAGGTGGCAGGGGGCTGGTGTGTTAGTTCTGCCCCAAGTGTGTGCACACCCAGCCACATTCCAACAACACCTGGACTTGGCCTCAACCTTGCTCCAAAATTGGAGTGGGCACTGGGAGCTGAGAGAGGCCAGGCAGCGGGAGCAGGCACTTTCAAGACTGCAGGAACAGGGGTGCTTCCCAGGCACCCAAGAGTGCAGAGTTGCCCAGATTGGCAGCCATGGCTGGGCAGCTGTGGCTGCACCTGGGAGGGCAGAGCTCCTGCCTGCTCCTGACCTCCAGGAGCACAGGGATGCCTGAGTCCGGAGCTGTGGCTGGGCAGTCGCAGCTGCGCCTGGGGAGTGCAAGGCTCCTGCCCTATCAACTCAGAAAGGGATGGGGTTTCTGCCTGTTCCTGGCTTGACCAGCTCCATGCAGCTCGCAGACCAGGCCATGCCTCACTCACTGCAGCTGGCATCATGGCAGTGACCACTCCAGGTGGGCCACTGCTGCCATGATATGTAAAGTGTTGTGCAGAAGAACATCGATGCTTGTTAGCTTCCCTGAACTCTTCTCTTTCTCTTCCTCTTATCTCAATGCCACTGTAGCCAGAGTCAATCTACCACTATACATTCAGCACCTGAAATCCATGTTCCTTTTTTATGACTATTAAAACTGCAACCTGGCCACTGTATTGGCACATGCCTATAATCCCACCACTTCAGAAGGCTGAAAAGGGAGGATCTTTTGAGGCCAGGGATTTGAGAGACCAGCCTGGCAACATGGCATGACCACTGTCTAAAAAAATTTTAAAAAGACCAGGTATGGTGGTATGCACCTGTAGTTCTAGCTACTCAGGAGGCTAAGTCAGGTGGACAACTTGAGCCCAGGAGATTGAGGCTGTAGTGAACTATGATTGCACCACTGCACTCCAGCCTGTGTGCAAGAGTGAGACTCTATCTCTGAAAAAAAAAAAAAAAAAAAAAAACTCAGAAAACAGCAAACAATGAAAGACAAACAAACAAACAAACAAACAAAAACCTCCAGCAACCAACCCATTTGAATGCGTCTGCCTTCTTGCTGAATTGTTTTTTCTTCTTCACATAAGTCTAGAGCGCAATGTTATTCAAACAGATTTTTTCAATTAAATTAGGCTTATATATTTATGCGAAATCTGACCGGATTGATATTTAAAGTTTCCTAGCAAGGAAAAAACACTTAAATAATTGATATTAATGTCAGTGCGGCAAAAAGAAGAACTTAGAATATTTTTCTTTTAAGGATACTTTCCTGACAATATAAAGATAGATTTTTTTAATCTGAAATATGCTAATCTTTATTCCAATTAAGGATAGGTTTTAACATTAGAAGGGCACACAGGCCAACTGGCATAGTCCTCTGCTTTCAAGCTGGTACTCTTTAATATGACAATTCACAGCTGAGGCACTTGAGGTGAAACTGAAAAAGGAAAGAGAGAGGACCTTAAAAAAAAGACTTTAATACTATTTATCAAACTGTAATATGAAGCTGCAATAGGATGTTTCACTTTGGTTTGGATTGTTTGTATTTCCAGCCTTCTCAACAAATTTCTGTAGGTTGGTGCAAAAGTAGTTGCGGTTTTTGCCATTACTTTTATGGCAAGAACTGCAATTACCTTTGCACCAAACCAGTACTACCCTGTTCTGAACTTCAGAGTACTTATATTCTCTTATTCTGAAGATTTTTCTATCCAGCTGTGAATGAGTTATAGGTTTCATAGAGAGAATGCTAAGTCATTAGCATTTCTATGGCAGAAACCAGCTGTTTCTTCTTTCCTTGTCAGACAATTAAACTACATTTTTTCAGCTTGTCTTCCATTAGCTGTCCATGTGACTGTGTTCTAACCAATAGATTGTAAACAGAGGGACTAGGTCACACATGATACTTCAGATGAATTCCTTGTAGTGGATCTTCCAGACCATTTTTCCATTCTTATAGCCTGAACTAGAGACCACTGATGGCTGATGGCATTTTTGGGGAGGCACAGGGGGATGAGGTCTCACTTTGATTGCCCAGGCTGCTCTCAAACTTCTGGCCTCAAGTAATCCTCCCACCCAGGCCTCTCAAAGTGTTGGTATTATGTGAGTCACAATGTCCAGCCTTCACTTACAGCTCTAGAAGCAACCTGGTATAGGTAAAATATCAGATGAAAAAGACTTTTGGATGACAGCCATCCCACTGGCCAGCTCAGCATTGGACTTTTTCTTGTATTTGCAAGAACTGTTTTAACTATACAAGTGAGATATTGTGGTT
Source organism: Rhinopithecus bieti (assembly GCF_001698545.2). NCBI lineage: Eukaryota > Metazoa > Chordata > Mammalia > Primates > Cercopithecidae > Rhinopithecus > Rhinopithecus bieti. The sequence goes on from NW_016818390.1 coordinate 631,292, forward strand.
TAACCAATACAGCTGTTAGATTGTAACAACCTATTCATGAAGTTTAACATGGCTAGAGTACACTAGACTAAGATAAACCAACATTGCAGATGAACATTAAGACAAATGCTATGGAGAAACACGTATCCTATATTCTCATATTTGTTTAAAATACATTTGTTTTATATATGTGCATAAGTACTAAATAATACATATGAATACAAGCATGTATATACACATAACATATGCATGCTTGTATATAAACGCTATATGTGTATATATGTTTACAATGCCTATATATAATGCCTATGTGATAGGCACATATATAATGCCTATGTGATACATATTGTACTGACAGGAATCAAAGGGAAGAGGTCAAACTACCACACCATTGATAAGGTATGAAACTCCAAGACTTACAGGTAGCACCAGAACAGAAAAGCATTCCAGACACGAACTCTGACAATCAAGGAAGAGTGTAGGTGTGAGTATGGCATGGGAACAAAAGAAGTATTTGCAATATTGGAAAGAAGGACATCTCAAACACTCAGCGTGATGCCATGAGAAGCACTGTGGTGTGTGGAAAGTGACTAATCATTGACTGGTCCTATCAAAGTTATTTGTTCAAATGAAAAAGGAGAGCATTTCAAACACAAAATGGGAAATGGGGAAAATCACTACTCACTCTCCCTAGCAGAAGCATTGGAAATTTTTTCATGTATATATTTTCTAGAATTAAGAATTTAGGAAATAGAGTGACAGAGGTCTTGAATTAAGGTTATGGATGTGGAAAAAATTAAAAAGAGAAAAAAGAGGTTTGAAATATGCTATTAAAAGCATCAGCCAAAGAGCAAGATTTTATTAGAAATCTATCTTGTGTGGTATAAAAAACTTGATAAATATTTGTTTATAAGAAAGATAGTGACATTGAAAATATTATTTGTGTTTGTTAGTGCAATAAAAACTATTCCGGTCACTGATGTGTGTTGACCTTGGCTTGTATACATAAATAACAAATTCTTATCCTTGAGGAAGTAACTGGAAACTAAGATACACAGTTGTTTGCACAATCATTATTACAGATGAATAATCCTGGAGTATTGTAACTGTAAATCAGTGTAGCATTTTTGCACAATAGTGATCAATGTTTTTAATTCTGAGGAAAAAAGACAAGGTACCTATAAACCTATGAACAAGAAACAATGCAGTATAGTAGTTAAGATTATTTGCCTTGGAGCTAGTTATCCTTGAAGTCAATTCAATGTCTGCATTAGTGGTCATGATTTCTTGAACAATTTGCTTTATATCTCAGAGCCTCAGTCTTCTTATCTGTAAAATGTAAATGAATATCTGTTTCCTAATGTGGCTGTGGGAAAAAAATTTTGTAAACACTGGTTTTATGTAGCCAGCTACAGATTAAGCTCAACAAAATCATTTAAGGCTACATTAAGGGTAAATCTCAGACAAATCTATGTGTCTTTACATAGAGATATGTATATATGTGTACCTACATGTTTATATGTTTTTATAAAAGAGTATATGCATTTAAATGTAAATGTGTTTATATATACATATGAGTGTATACATATGGTGTCCATTTGCCTGCTTATATAAAGACAGATCAAGAGAAATTTGGAGTCTATATTTATAGGCATGTGATGAAAGGAAGCAAGCAGATAATGGCATAAGGATTTAAAAAGCTAGACAACGAAGGCAAACAATTGCTGATAACAGTATTGTGAACATTTAAGCATACTAAATTTAACATTTCTAATCCCAAGAAGTAAATGTTTTCAGATCCTGAGAATTAAAGCCTTAGAGCTAATATAAACTTAAAATATTTAGGCAGTTAAAAGGTTGATATTCTTAATTATATAGTCACATTAATATGCAAATATGTGATCAATTTTAACAAAGCCTTCTAACACAAAGTTCTAAAAACTAGAATTATAGTAGACATGTATCATTAGCTTTGATATGGTTAAACTTTACTTAACTTTTTTTCTTCAGATGTAAAACAAATTGATATGTCTGCTCACTATTTCTTCTAAGGCTGCCATAATTTATGAAATGGGCTGCTGTCTATGAAGATAAATTGAAAATTTAAATGCTGTAAAATATTTGATACTATTATCATTATTGTGAAAGATATAATAGGACACAGACTCCATAAACTTGTGTAATATTTTTGCCAAGTACCAATAGACGATCATAAACAGAGAGTAGTAGCCACAAAGGAAGAATGAGCAAGATGGTTAAATATTTCTATTTCAAAAGAATATTGGGAAAATTGAAAAGAGTTCCAAGTACAGCCATAAAAATAATATGAAGAGATGGAAAACATGTCTCACAGAGACAGGAAAAGGAAATTGGGGTGACTTTGTCTATAAAATAGAGGAATAAAAATTGGTTTATCTTCAGGATATAAAAAGACTCTATCAAAGGTATGCCATTATTCTACATGCCTTACTAAGAGAAATTGACTTAAAGTAAGAAAAGTTTTAAATGAATATAGGTTATGCATAATGGGGTTAATATTGGAGAGTAACTATAGAAAATAATTCAAACATTTTGTGTCTTTTTCTGTCTGTCTCTCTGTATCTATAGGCTTTAGATGATCTGAAAATCAATCACTAGTCCAATTTATCTCTGAAATCCTTTTCAGTTCTATAACTTTCAGAAAATATCTAACTTATCCTGTTTCTTTTACTAAATCAACAAGATAAATGATAATTTATCATTACTGCTGACTACCTACAAATATTATAAATAACAAGTCTGATTTGGGATGTGTCTGATAAAATATTTGATGCAACATAGTGGTTTAGCATACGGATTCAGGAGTTCAGACCTTGGTCTCCCTAATTTTAAATTGTGTTGGCCTTCGTTAAACTACTTACTTTATCCAAGCTTCAGTTTTGTATGTAAAATGGGGTTAATAAGGGCCACTATTTCATAGATTTTTGTGAAGATGGCATTAGAAAATGTATATAAAGTGTTTAGCCAGAATCTGCAATGTATTTAAAGAGCGTTAGCTATGATGACGGTCAAAGTGTCAATCAATAAATATTTTAAAATTATGTTAAATCCTTAAGCATTATATTCAATTAACTATGAAGACTTCAATGTGGTAATGCAGTGTATTTTATTTTTTAACAAATGAAGCTTAGCATTCTTTGCAAATTTTAGTAAAATCACTGATAGACCTATCAAAGTATTCAAAGTATTTAATTTTTGTATAGCATTTAATATGTTATATTATGACTTTGAATATATTATAGGGTGACAGTGAATCAATATAGCTGTTTGATTTGTGCTGATAGTACAAATTACATTACTATCTCTCTAAGGGAAAAACATGTGTCCAGAAAAAAAATTTCTAAAGTACTAAATTTCCCATTTGTATTCCCAATGTTATTAAAGGATTTTCGATCATATTAACACAGATTACTTAATACAAACTACATAAGTTAGGCATAGAAAATAACATCTAAATGTGCTTATAAGTTCATCTCAATAACTCATAAAACAGACACTTTTGTCATCTTTGCTTTCTGGGGTGTTGGTTTTCTGAGTTTTAGCAGCAGCATTTAGCACTCTTGGAAAAGGAGCAGGGAATTTAGAGGAGAATAGACCTTCTCTTGGGTATCTTTCCCTTCTTGCCTCATGTAAGACCCAGGATACTAAGGAACTCTCAACAGAGTTCCTGCCTGTAAGATCCCTAAGATCCTGGAGGGTGTCATAAAGCACCCTGTGGAGTGTTTTTCTCTCTAGATATCTTAAAGAAGAATGTAGCTCTTATCTTTATAGTCTTGCTCAGTCAGAGGTCAAAAATGGGGAACAAAGCTCTTCAAACTCTCAAGAAGAAACAAGGAGAAAGAAGAGTAAGTAGTGGAACAGGGCCTTTCACTTAAACATGAATTCACCATGAGTACTTGTGATTAGGCATTCAACTTTGGATATCTGTCTGGAGTAGTAGTACTTTGAAATGTATAAATATGGAAGGAAGAAGAAAGAAATTGACTTTTTTTTTACCTTTCCTTAAAAAAAAGTAATTTTTATTGACTATCTCTTAAATATCTAGCAATCTGCTTGGGAAACATAGACATAAACATATATAACCTAATAATATCAATTTAAATGGTATTTGAAGACAATAGTCCCAGAGCTATAACAGGCAATGCATAGCTAATTATTAGATGGATTTAAAGATCACAAAGAAGTACAGGAAATTCACTTCTCTAGGTTAAGCCAGAAGGTTATAATAGATTACATCAATTGTAAAACCCTGATGACTGTAAACAGAAATTATTAAACCTATATCATATACGTGTTAAAATGTATAAAAGTGTTTCAGGGGATACTAAACAAAAATCCCTCCTCCACATATTCTGCGATTAAAGGGGAAATAAAGCAGTAGCTGAAAAGCAGTGAGCCAAGTCAATACATTCTCTGGTCAACACTGTACATTTCAAAGAGAACATAGCAAAGGAGAAAAAAGTTCTGTCCTCCATTATTCCCTGGGTCTGCAGCCAGGGAAAATAGACACACAACTAGGAAAATGTTGACAAGGACACACTCAGTATGAATTTTGTGCTATTGTAGACAGAGAGACTAAAAAGTATATAAATTGTACTTAGAGTTTAAAAACTCTGATATCTCAGCAGGTATTGTGAAACAAGAACAATGTAGGGCACAGGCAAAGATTAATACAAATGGGTAATAGATGGCGAAAACGAGTTGGAAATGATTCCAATGAGAGAAAATACAGATTCATCCACTTCCCTATGAGGAGAGACTGTGTCTCGGAGATGCAGAGATATGCTGTGTATTGTTTGTAGTTTATTATATTTGGAATTGGCTTAATTGATCTATAATCTCTACGTGGTTTATTCCATTCTGTATGTTTAGATATTCTCGATTTAGCATGTGGTCCCCTTTATAAAGTGATAAGCTAAGAAACGCTGCTGGATTTGTTTAGTATCTATAGTGGTCTAAAGAGTGAAACATAATGCATTTCAGATTAGTGTATTGGTGGAGCCAAGTCTGCCGTAGAGGTATTTAGGAAAGCCTATACTTCACTGACACAGGCAGAAATACAGGGTGGAAGGAACATTCTATACGCAAGTGAGGATGATAGTTAAGTTAATAACTTGGCAAATCCAAGAGCTGGGTTAACTACATCTATGAATTTTTCATTGCTACATAACAAATTAGTTGTTTAAAGCATATTCTTTTATTTTCTCACAGTTTCCATGGGTCAAGTCTAGGGATGTTTAGCTGGCTTCTAAACTCAAGATCTAAATAGGATGAAATTCAGGTGCTAGCCAGGGCTGCAATTCTCATTTGAGGGTTGGGATCTTTTTCCAAGTTTACTAGTTGTTGGTAGCCCTCAGTTCTTAGTAGCTCTAGGACAATGGTCCTTAGTCCCTACTGAACAAATGTAGTTCCCTGTCACATGGTCCTCTCCACAGTTTGCTTTTTCAAGGCGAACAGGTCAGCATCTCTGTTGCTTGATATCTTTCACTCAGGCAAGGCTTAGCCTCTGTTTTAAAGGGCTGGTACGATCAGGTCAGGTGCACCAAGATAATCTCTACTTTGTTGAATGTAAAGAAAACTGGATTAAGGACCTTAATGACAGCTGTGAAACCCTTTCATCTTTGCCATTTGTATTAGTCTGTTCTCATGCTGCTAATAAAGACCTACCAGAGACTGGGTAATTTATAAAGGAAAGAGGTTTAATTGACTCACAGTTCCACATGGCTGGAGAGGCCTCACAATCATGGCAGAAGGCGAATGAGGAGCAAAGTCATGTCTCTCATGGTGGCGGGCAAGGGAACATGTGCAGGGAAACTTTCCTTTTAAAACCATCAGATCTCATGAGACTTATTCACTATCATGGGACCACCATGGGAAAAATCCATCCCCATGATTCAATTACCTTCCACCAGGTACCTCCTATCACACATGGGGCTTAGGAGAGCTACAATTCAAGATGAGATTTTGTTGGGGACACAGCCTGACCATATCACCATTATAACATAACTTAATCATGGGAGGGAAATCTCATCATATTCACAAGTTCTTCCTGTACTTAAGGACAGGAATCTTGGGGTCCATCTTAGAATTCTGCCTTACCACATTACAATATTAAAGAATATTTATGTAGACTGTGATTACTGGCAGTTATGATAACTTCTCATACCTCCTTTCCCTCATTTTCTTTTCTTTCTTTTTTTTCTTTTTGAGATGGAGTCTCACTCTGTTGCCAGGCTCGAGTGCACTGGCATGATCACGACTCACCGCAACCTCTGACTCCCTGGTTCAAGCAATTCTCCTGCCACAGCCTCCTGAGCAGTTGGGATTATAGGCATGCACCACCACACCTAGCTAATTTTTGTATTTTTAGTAGAGATGGGGTTTCACAATGTTGGCCAGGATAGCTCTTTTCCCTCATTTTCATAGAGATGAAAATAATTTTGTTTCAGTTGATTGCAGAGATTAAACAAGGTAATAATTGTAACAAATTTTCAATAGTGCTTGCACATAGTACGTACTACATAATTATTTGTTAAAAGAAAATAAAGTATTTTAGAATCATTTACCAGCACATACTAAGCATTCAAGAATGTTTGCTGATGTTATTTTTTAATTATTATTAATTACTGAATGTAATGTTTGTCAGAAATAGTAAGATTCTGCTTTAAGTCCTTTTTGTAGCTATGGTATGATGTAAAATATATTATGCATTACTTTCATGATAATACTATAATTTATGCAAATAAGGTATGTGAAATTAATACTCTCTCTATATATTTTAAAAATTGTATACTATCTCAATAACCACACAGTAATTAGGAATGGTGTGTTTGAAGAACTGATTAATTTCAAGTAATGATTTTCTAGTACACAAGAGACATGGGCAGTTTTCAGTATAATTAGACTTTGAATGCCAAGGTCATGATCAATACAAGTTAAAAGACCATTTGCAAAAGCTTTATTTATGGAATTTATACAGACAATAAAATTTGTCTTTAAAAGTTAAACCTCATTGTTAAAATACGTCTGATGGAATTATTTGCTAATATCTCCATTATTTTAGCTTTCATCAATGTTTTCAGGACAAGAGGGCATATTTTTTGAGCAAAAGAAAAAAAAATTAGTTTAATTTGACAAGTGTCAATCTAATTAATAATCAACACAATGACATTTTAAATTTGCTTTAGATGGCAGTGTAATGACATCTATTGATTTTATATTATTGGATTGAATAGTGTCATCATTATTTCTGTGTGGCATGCTTTAGGCAGAATTTGAATTATGCAGTATCACAAAAAGTTATTTTTCTGATCTTTGTGAAACATGGGTGCAAATTGTCTCAAATGATATAAAATTTCATATTGCTATAGCAAAAATATTTCTCTCGATATATATTTTACATAAACGTAAACAAAACATTTCCCCAGTATAATCTGCAACTATTAAGTTAATTATTCTTCATTCATTCAGCTTCTACTGATCACCTTCTGCTAAACACTTTGCAAAACATAATATGGCTATTATATGCGGGATAGAAGAGTCTAACAGTTGTAACATTTAGTATTGTCTTAAATTCCTTTCTGAAGAATAAAGACACTGTCCTTTAGGAAATGAGATGTTTTGACATTTACACATGGCCATAAAAATACTTTGAAATCAGTCTTTCCGGTTCCTCCTTCCTTCCTTCCTTCCTTCCTCCTTCTTCCTCCTTCCTTCCTTCCCTCGCTCCCCTCCCTCCCTCCCTCTCCCTTCCCTCCCTCCCTCCCTCCTTTCTTTCTTTCTTTCCTTTCTTTCTTTCTTTCTCTCTCTCTTTCTTTTTCTTTTTCTCTCTCTCTTTCTTCTCTCTCTCTCTCTCTCTCTTGCTCTCTCTCTCACACATGCCACATGCCCTAGCTAATTGTATTAATTTTATCTTGAAGATATACCCAGAAGTTGACTCCATTTTGACACTATCACTGTCCAACCCTGTACAGATCACCATTGCCTTCTACTTGGGTTGAATGGTGTCCCAACTGGTTTCCTATTTCTGCCTCTACTCACTTCCACAAAACCCAAAGCATCCAGAGAAAACATGTCACAATATTCCTTTCCTTAATCCTCTCCAGTGGCTTCCTGTCTCACAACAGGAGTAAAAGATTAAGTCATAATTGTCCATAAGGCTCTACTGATCAGGCCACTCACTGCCCATCTAACCTCAACCCCAACCAGCATTTCCTGCCACTTTTCCTGCTTTAGCCTAAAAGGGACTCCTTGTGTCCTGAAAGATATGAAGTATGCTTTCTTTCATCTTAGGGCTATTTCATTTGCTCTTGTCCCTGCATGGTATCCTTCTTGCTTCAGGCCTGTTAAATGTCACCTTATAAGAGAAGGCTTCTATAAAATGGGGCCTTTTGGGCCAGTCTTTTCCTTTCTTTTCTTTAGCACAAATTGGCATAAATTTGTTTCTCTATTTATTGTTTGTTTCCCTCCCTGCCCCAAACCGTTACACTTATGGAGTATGTTTTTGTTGTTCCTTGATATGCCTCAGTACAGAAAATTGTGACTGGGTACTTAGAAGGTGACCTATTCTTATTTCATTTTATTAAAATTTAAAAAATTGTGTGGCATGTAAAATGAGAATCTGATTATATTCATATTTTTCTGTTCAACCAAATAAATTCCTTTGTCAAACTTTTTTTTCTCAGATTGCAATAGCATTCTTGTTATTTTTACACTTGTGTGTATGTGTGTCATGATTATTGTTACTGGAACTGAGAACATAAAGAAAACTTCTGGATTAAGGTCAATTTCAATCTAAATCAAAAGAGAAATTCAAAGCAGGTTGGATTATTTTGGTTTTGTGCTTTCCATTTTTATATTATTTTCTCCTACTTCATTCCTTCTTTCTCTGTGTTGAGTTTTCTCTTTTCCATTCCCTATGTTGAAAGACTTACGGAAAATGCACACTGTTCCTGGTTAAAGTTTGAGAAGTGGAGGCATTTTCAACTTTTCGCACTACTCCTAAATAGAGAAGGAAAAGTAAAGGAGCAAATATTAGAAGAACAACAACAAAAAGACTTTATCACAATGAATAACAAAAGTGCCAGAACCAGAAACTGCAGATTAGGAAGCAAATTGTGAAGCCTTATCATGGATGCAGTAGAAGGCTATAGCCTGAAGGTGTGCCTTCTTAGACCGCCTGCAGATTATGGATTTCTCTAAACTTGAAAGACTTTCTCAAGAATGACTTAACAGAAGATAGGGTCTAGAGGGCTGTGTATCTCAGAAGCAGCAGCAAATATTCCTGCAGAGAACAAGTTTAGCTCTGAACTAAAAAAAAGGGGAGGTGAAGACAATGGAGGAAATAAGTAAAGCTTATTTCTACCTACAACCTATCTTCCAGCTAAAAGCAGTGAAATAGGATAGCAGTGATCTATGGCAAAATGGAGAGCCTTTTTCACCCTAAACCCTTGTGCAACAGACTGGAGGGAAGATACACTTGTCAGTGTAGAGGAAATTGCATGCATAATGAACGTTCTAGAGAGAAAAATAATGGTGAGAAGTTTCAAGTTGGTCCTCTCAACAATTCCTCAAAAATTAACTATATGTAAGTATTGGTTTCCCATTGCTACCATAATAAATTACCACAAACTTAGCCCCCAAATACAATAAAAATTGATTTCACAGTTTCTGTGGGTCAGAAGCCTGAGTGGGCTTCTGTGTGCTGTTAGTTGAAATGAAGGTGTTGACAGAGCTACATCCTTTAATTTATGTAACTGAAAGCACTGACTTTCAAACTCTTTTAGGTTGTTGCCTGAATTCAGTTCCTGGCAGTTGTAGGACTGGGGTCCCGTTTCCTTGTTGACTTTCTTTTCTCTTAAAGGCTTCCTGCACTTCTTTTTGTGCTTCCAGCAACAGCAGATGGAATCCGTTTCACACTTCAAATCTCTCTGTCTTCTGCTGCCTCTCTCCGGCTCCAGCTCAAGAAAGTTCTCTGCTTTTAAGGAGTTACAGAATTACATTAGGTCTATCTGAAAACTTTGAAATACTATCCTTATTTTCAGCTCATTTACTTTTCATCTTTTAAGTTCCTTTTCTCATGTAAGGTAACATATTCATAGGTTTTGGGGCTAGGGCATGACCATTTTGTCTACCACAATAAGAACGAGTAACATAACAATAATGTACCTATAAATAGAATGTAAAATCAAAGGAAAAAAAAGAAATGCAAACATAATACACAGAAGATAAGTTGAACACAAGAAGAATCACACAAGGAAGTAGGCCAAGTGTTCTGAAAACAAAAGTTCTCCATCGTGTCAAAGAAGCTCTAGTTCCAGCACTTTGGTAGGCCATGGCGGGAGGATTGCTTAAGCTCGGGAGTTCAGACCAGCTTGGGAAATACAGTGAGAATCCATCTCTGAAAAAAAAAAAAATTACTCAGTCGTGGCAGCACATGCTTGTAGTTCTAGCTACTCAGGAGGATGAGGTGAGGAGGTCAAGGCTGCAGTGAGCTATTATCACACTACTGCACTCCAGCGTGAGGAACAGAGTGAGACACTAAAGAAAGATAAACAGAGATTTAAGAGATTTGACAGAACTTGACAAAGGAACATTTAAAGAAAATTAAAATGTCAAAAGATGAAAGTTACATGTAAAGAAAAAAAAAAAAAAAAAAAAAAAGCACAGCCATCGCTGAAATCATAATAAGCATCAGGAAGATGCTTAAGAAAACTTTTCAAAAATAATAATAATAAAATATAAAACTTTACATAATTTTAGAAAATACAGTACATATAAATTAAATGAAAATTTAAATATAGAAAATATAATTAAATGTATAGGATATCAGAAAAAAAATCTAAAATGTTCCAAAATACAATCGAAGAAAAATTTCTCGAAAGGATCAGAAGGTAGACCAAGGAAAACTAATTTCAGAAGAGATTGCAAATGTTCTAAACTTTGACAGGGTAAATATAAACTAAAGTTAAAACATATAACTTTAAATATAATGACCTTAAACTTAGTATTTTT